>NW_015505658.1:543801-573208 GCF_001515645.1 Sinocyclocheilus grahami | reverse complement strand
GGGGGGGGGGGGGGAATGGGTCTCCTCAACCACCACCAGTAGAAAGATAAAAGACTCTAGCTACGTTATTTGACCACCGTTTTTTTTTTTTTTTTTTACGATAAAACATTGTTGCAGTGACAGTAGTTTAATTTATGTCAGGAGTGCAAAATATTCACCATGCATTCATATTCAGTCACGTCTGCAGAGGTTTATTTGTGTTCACAAAGCTTTACTGAACAGCGTCTTATCAGTGGCGTGCAGTGGTGTTTTAAAATGAGGAGGCAGTTATATATACTGTATATATATACTGTGCTGCTTGAAAGTTTGCCAACCCTTTAGATTTGTCTATATTTCTGCATAAATATAACCCAACAAATCATCAGATTTTCATGCAAGTCCTGAAAGTTGACAAAGAGAACCCAATAAAACAAATGAGATGAAAATAAATACTTTGTCATTTATTTATTCAGGAAAATGATCCAATATTACATATCTGTGAGCGGCAAAAGTATGTGAATCTCTAGGATTTGCTGTTAATTTGAAGGTGAAATTAGGGTCCATCTTTTTAATCAGTGAGATGACTATCAGGTGTCATTGTGTGCCCTGTTTTATTTAAAGAACAAGGATCTATCAAAGTTTGATCATGTTTGTGGAAGTGTATCATTGCACAAACAAATGAGATCTCTGAGGACCTCAGAAAAAGAGTTGGTGTTGCTCATCAGGCTAGAAAGGGTTTCAAAGCCATCTCTAAAGAGTTTGGACTCCACCAATCCCCGGTCAAACAGATTGTGTACAAATGGAGGAAATTCAAGACCACTGTTACTCTCCCCAGGAGTGGTCCACCAGCAAAGAACACTCTAAAAGCAAGACAACTAGGTTTAAAGTAAAAGTCCACTAGGTTTCAAAGGATTGCAGGCTAACTTCTAAACAACTAAAGGCCTTTCTCACATTGGCTAATGTTAATGTTTATGAGCCCATCATCAGGAGAACACTGAACAACCATGGTGTCCATGGCAGAGTTGCAAGGAGAAAGCCACTGCTCTCCAAAAAGAACATTGCTGCCCATCTGCAGTTCGCTAAAGATCATGTGGACAAGCCAGAGGAATACTGGAGATATGGATGAGACCAAAATAGAACATTTTGGTTTAAATGAGCAGCGTTATGTTTGGAGAAAGAAAACACTGCATTCCAGCATTAGAACCTTATCTCATCTGTGAAACATGGTGGTGGTAGTATCATGGTTTGGGCCTGTTTTGCTGCATCTGGTCCAGGACGGCTTGCCATCACTGATGGAACAATGAATTCTGAATTATACCATCAAATTCTGAAGGAAAATGTCAGGACATCTGTCCGAGAACTGAATCTCAAGAGAAAGTGGGTCATGCAGCAAGACAACGACCCCAAGCACACAAGTCGTTCTACCAAAGAATGGTTAAAGAAGAACAAAGTTAATGTTTTGGAACGACTGAGTCAAATTTCTGACCTTAATCCAATTTAAATTTTGTGGAAGGACCAGAAGCAAGCAGTTCATAGGAGGAAACCCACCGACATCACAGAGTTGAAGTGGTTCTGTATTGAGGAATGGGCTAAAATTCCTACAAGACTTTGTGCAGGACTGATCAGCAGTTACAAGAAACATTACTTGCAGTTATTGCTGCAAAAGTGGGTCACACCAGATACTGAAAGCAAAGATTCACATACTTTTGCCACTCACAAATATTTAACACCAGATCATTTTTCTCAATAAATAAATGACAAAGTATTTACAGTGCTGCTTGAAAGTTTGTGAACCCTTTACATTTTTTTATTTTAGAAAATAAAATTAAATAAAATTAACTTGACCTTCAAGGTGGGTGGGGGGCCCCTCTAATATAATGTCAGGGGAAACATTGCATCTGGGTGTGTGCATGACAGGCGTGTGGTTGTGTAAGTCCAAGCAGATTAGATAAATCAACCCATGTCAGGTATTTTACCCTTGTTATTCATGCAATAGACTGTTCTTCTATATTCAACTTCCTTCTGTACGGACACATGTACACACACTCACACAGACACACACACTTAACACACAACAGCAGTCAGTTATCTGTATTCTTTATTTACCATTGTTCCACGAGTCTGTCATTCAGTGTAATGCTTACTTGAGCTAAACTCCACACACAGTCCTGTTTACACTGTATGTGTATAACCAGTATACTGGTTTTAATTTGCCATATGATCTGTAACGAAGACACCGCTACTGGTGTATAGCTGAAACAATTGCTGTGTGTATGCACATCACCAGTTAATACAATCCCCAGCTGATCCAGTTGATAACGTTGGTTATAGGGCTTTGCTACACAGCATGCATTAGGGTATTTAATCCAAAAACAATGCACATTTGGAAATATACTGCAGTTTTAATTATTTTTATTAATTTTCCACTAAGTTATGCGATTGAAGCTCTTTCACACTCATTCAAAGACTCTTAGCTCTGCCTGTCTTCTGAGACTTATGAATGACGCACAGGCAGATGAATCAATTATATCCTGCTGCCATGTTTTCAGATGACAAAGTTCCACCATAAACATCCTTTCAAATAAATATATGATATTATGATGACAGTATGATGTGTTGGGCTGTTGAATTATTAGAATAAAATGCACACCCGAAGTGGTGATGTGGCCATGATGCGAAGGTACAGGGTTGTTGAATTTTTTTTATCTGATTGGCTGACGAACGTTCTAAGGTGTGCGATTATTTTCAAGGAAATGCTTACATGGCTTACATGTCCATATCGATTTCACCAAATGATTTCAGTTATTTCAAAGGTCCAGCCAACAACAGCAAAATAACCAAAACCTACAATACACTGACCAAGCAAATAAATATAGTAAACAACAAGATAAAAACAACAAATTATTTCCATGTTTTTGCCACAGAAATCAAGCGTAGCGTCAGTTTTGGCAGGTCACATTAGTCAAGCTCACGTCTACCTACAGGGATGCGACACCTATCACAGCACTCATATATAAGGTCCTTCAGTATTATCACCAGCTTTCGCATTGCTCAATAGCTAATTAACGGCAAATCTGGAAGGCAAACACCGTCATCTCACTATAGGAAATGTGCAATCAGGAATTTAGCGAGAGGAATTAGTTCCCCTTATGGACTTCACCTCGATTTGTTAAAGTTGTTAACTTGAACACCATTTATGGCACCTCAGCTTCATCAAACAGCCTGTGTAGGTGTAAATACATCTAATGCCACTTTAGATGCAGCTTCTGTTTCCTCTGCAGTTAAAAGATGGAGTTTGTTGATAGTATGCACACTCTAATGTGAACATTGAGTGCTGAGTCCTTAGCCATCTTCAAGAATCGGCTAAAACACATATCTTCCACCTTTATTTGACCCTCTAACTCTAGCACTCTCTATTCTAATTCTGTTCTAACACTTGCTTTCTAATCTTTTTGCATTCTATCTGTTTTTTTTCATTTATTATACAATTAACAAAAGCAAAAAAAGACCTCTAACACTAGCTTGCTCTATTCTTATTCTATTCTATCTGTTTTCTTTTTATTATTTAAAAAACCCTTGCTACGTTGCTCAGTTAGCTCAGTTAAGCTAACTGAGACTTGTTATAGCACTTGTATATCATTGCTCTTTTGTTGATTTTGATTGCTTCCATTGTTCTCATTTGTAAGTCGCTTTGGATAAAAGTAATGTAATGTAACATTAAAATTTGCCCCTGCCCCCAGACCCACCTACAAGGTTTATATTATGAACTATGTCACCTTTTTGACCTCTTGAGTTTTTGCAGGTCACCGACATCACAGAGTTGAAGTGGTTCTGTATTGAGGAATGGGCTAAAATTCCTACAAGACTTTGTGCAGGACTGATCAGCAGTTACAAGAAACATTACTTGCAGTTATTGCTGCAAAAGTGGGTCACACCAGATACTGAAAGCAAAGATTCACATACTTTTGCCACTCACAAATATTTAACACCAGATCATTTTTCTCAATAAATAAATGACAAAGTATTTACAGTGCTGCTTGAAAGTTTGTGAACCCTTTACATTTTTTTATTTTAGAAAATAAAATTAAATAAAATTAACTTGACCTTCAAGGTGGGTGGGGGGCCCCTCTAATATAATGTCAGGGGAAACATTGCATCTGGGTGTGTGCATGACAGGCGTGTGGTTGTGTAAGTCCAAGCAGATTAGATAAATCAACCCATGTCAGGTATTTTACCCTTGTTATTCATGCAATAGACTGTTCTTCTATATTCAACTTCCTTCTGTACGGACACATGTACACACACTCACACAGACACACACACTTAACACACAACAGCAGTCAGTTATCTGTATTCTTTATTTACCATTGTTCCACGAGTCTGTCATTCAGTGTAATGCTTACTTGAGCTAAACTCCACACACAGTCCTGTTTACACTGTATGTGTATAACCAGTATACTGGTTTTAATTTGCCATATGATCTGTAACGAAGACACCGCTACTGGTGTATAGCTGAAACAATTGCTGTGTGTATGCACATCACCAGTTAATACAATCCCCAGCTGATCCAGTTGATAACGTTGGTTATAGGGCTTTGCTACACAGCATGCATTAGGGTATTTAATCCAAAAACAATGCACATTTGGAAATATACTGCAGTTTTAATTATTTTTATTAATTTTCCACTAAGTTATGCGATTGAAGCTCTTTCACACTCATTCAAAGACTCTTAGCTCTGCCTGTCTTCTGAGACTTATGAATGACGCACAGGCAGATGAATCAATTATATCCTGCTGCCATGTTTTCAGATGACAAAGTTCCACCATAAACATCCTTTCAAATAAATATATGATATTATGATGACAGTATGATGTGTTGGGCTGTTGAATTATTAGAATAAAATGCACACCCGAAGTGGTGATGTGGCCATGATGCGAAGGTACAGGGTTGTTGAATTTTTTTTATCTGATTGGCTGACGAACGTTCTAAGGTGTGCGATTATTTTCAAGGAAACGCTTACATGGCTTACATGTCCATATCGATTTCACCAAATGATTTCAGTTATTTCAAAGGTCCAGCCAACAACAGCAAAATAACCAAAACCTACAATACACTGACCAAGCAAATAAATATAGTAAACAACAAGATAAAAACAACAAATTATTTCCATGTTTTTGCCACAGAAATCAAGCGTAGCGTCAGTTTTGGCAGGTCACATTAGTCAAGCTCACGTCTACCTACAGGGATGCGACACCTATCACAGCACTCATATATAAGGTCCTTCAGTATTATCACCAGCTTTCGCATTGCTCAATAGCTAATTAACGGCAAATCTGGAAGGCAAACACCGTCATCTCACTATAGGAAATGTGCAATCAGGAATTTAGCGAGAGGAATTAGTTCCCCTTATGGACTTCACCTCGATTTGTTAAAGTTGTTAACTTGAACACCATTTATGGCACCTCAGCTTCATCAAACAGCCTGTGTAGGTGTAAATACATCTAATGCCACTTTAGATGCAGCTTCTGTTTCCTCTGCAGTTAAAAGATGGAGTTTGTTGATAGTATGCACACTCTAATGTGAACATTGAGTGCTGAGTCCTTAGCCATCTTCAAGAATCGGCTAAAACACATATCTTCCACCTTTATTTGACCCTCTAACTCTAGCACTCTCTATTCTAATTCTGTTCTAACACTTGCTTTCTAATCTTTTTGCATTCTATCTGTTTTTTTTCATTTATTATACAATTAACAAAAGCAAAAAAAGACCTCTAACACTAGCTTGCTCTATTCTTATTCTATTCTATCTGTTTTCTTTTTATTATTTAAAAAACCCTTGCTACGTTGCTCAGTTAGCTCAGTTAAGCTAACTGAGACTTGTTATAGCACTTGTATATCATTGCTCTTTTGTTGATTTTGATTGCTTCCATTGTTCTCATTTGTAAGTCGCTTTGGATAAAAGTAATGTAATGTAACATTAAAATTTGCCCCTGCCCCCAGACCCACCTACAAGGTTTATATTATGAACTATGTCACCTTTTTGACCTCTTGAGTTTTTGCAGGTATGTGGTTAATGGCAACATGCTTGTGGCAATGGCTTATGCAGGTTTTTGGCAACATTCTTGTTTCCTTCATTGGGTAAGGGCTACATGCTTGTTGCTTAAGGCTTTGTCATTTTGTGTCGGGGGATATGACATATGGTTTTGTTTTGGGGGTTATTGCTGCTCTCCCTGCTCTTGTCCATGCTAGACTGCATGGATGCACAGGGAGTTCTTGCCCAGAACAGAACCATACCGCCAATCCAAACTGTATGCTAATTGTCAATCACATTTGACGACAGTGGTCCTGACAGAAATCAAATGTAGCGTCAGTTCTGGCAGGTCACGCTAGTCAAGCTCGCATCAGCTGACTCCCAGCTGATCCATGTCTACCTATAGGGATGCGACACCTATCACAGCACTCATTTATAAGGTGCTTCAGTATTATCACCAGCTTTTGCGTTGCTCATTAGCTGATTACCCACCTCCATCCCCGACTCCTCCTCTTGTCAGTCAGGATTCAGCCTTCTGACAGCCATGTTGATCTTTAAACCTCGATTTAACTTTCAACAACAGATATTTCAGCACAATGAATGTTTTTGCGCTGATTATTAATTGTCTCTTTTCCGTCTGTCTGATGCACGCGTCCACCACTCATTCAGTAAAGATTAAAACTTAACACAGACTGTCAGGACGGACCTTTATGCAAAAATGGAAATGCCATTTGAAAGGAGGGTTGGATCTTGCTTTTGCTAGCCTCTCCGAAATCACCTACCCTACATTTAATGAATACAAACATTTCTGTGAAGTTGATTCATGATCTTTTTTTTTTTTGTCACAGACACTCTATATGTCATTTACCTGTATGTTACATTTAAATAATAGAACATATATAGAACATATAACTGTACTGCAGTGAACTGGGCCCTTTAAATCAAGACATCACCCACACTGGCTGACACATACAAATCCATGATACATGTGAAATCGCCAAGCTATGCAGTCAATAAAACTCATGCTAGAGGTCAAAATCAATATGCAGATAAACAAACAGACAGTACAATCACACAGTGCCTAATACATGGAAACCAGTGTTGTATGAATCATTTGAAGAAAAGTACAGTGGAGCTCACACAGTTATTGGATTTAGCTGTGTCATATCAAGACATAATTTTATGACACAGACTAGGCTATGTCCTGATGCTTGATTGCTTTACTTTAAAGGAAACTAGCATGCAAAGTACATACTTCTAATGTGTACTATCTGAATTGTGATGCAGCCTAGTTATCTTTTTTTGTACCTCATTAAGAGCTGTTCTTCTTCTTTTTTTCACATTGATTTTATTTGGACTTTGTCCGTTGGTACTGTATTTGTTTTTCAGACACTGGGAAAGAGTGGCTATGCTGGCTTTGAACATTATCCCCTCAAGAAAGGTTAGCCTCTGATATTAATGAGAGAGAGAGAGAGAGAGAGAGAGAGAGAGAGAGAGAATGAAAAGATTCCATTTTGCCATTGTGGCAGAGGTGGCTTGGGATGCCAAAGATTCCTCTAAGCCCCCCTGGGTTTTGTCATGAGGATATTATGCAATGAATTCTAGGGGAAACGTGTGGGGGAGAAAAGTGTATTTACATTACAGAAAGTCCAAGCTGTGTGGGGAAGATAAAATGTGCAAAAACACACTTACAGAGTGAACAAAAAATTATGAGGAGGAGAAATGAGGGGTATGTGAAGAGAGAAAGGCATTTGCATGCATTTGTAACAGCAGCAGAAGGAAACAGAGTTTACCATTGTGTAAAACTCATTGCCTCAATGCTGTTTATGGTACTTGTGTTTATGTGTTTATGCAATGCTGTTTATGTGGTTGCAAGAGTTTGTTGTGGTTGATTGCTTATTGGCCCTAGCCAAAAGGTCACTCATCCATGTTTCTGTGATATTTTTTGTCCCTCTATATGGCTAAGGTCATCTCAGTTAGGTATGAAACCATGGTTCCCTGAATAGGGAACAAGACGCTGCATCAGTGACCCTATGGCAGGAAGTCGTGGCCTAATGGTTAGAGAGTCGGACTCATAACCCAAAGGCTGTGGGTTCGAGTCTCGTACCAACAGGGATTGTAGGTGGGGGGAGTGAATGTACAGCGCTCTCTTCCACCTTCAATACCACGACTGAGGTGCCCTTGAGCAAGGCACCGAACCCCCAACTGCTCCCCGGGCGCCGCAGCATAAATGGCTGCCCACTGCTCCGGGTGTGTGTTCACGGTTTGTGTGTGTTCACTGCTGTGTGTGTGCACTTTGGATGGGTAAATGCAGAGCACTAATTCCAAATATGGGTCACCATACTTGGCCACATGTCACTTCATGTCACTTCACTATGCTACAGCCCACAGGTGTGACGAGGCACTCCGTCACCCATGCCATCACCAAACTGCACCAACTTTTAGTTGTAAAGTTACTTACTGTTAGTAGAATGTCTAAAGTGGACTATCAAAATAAAGTGTTACCTAATATTTTATGTATTTGAGGTCTGAGATGAAGGAACGGTGAGGAGACAGGGCAAACATTTTGCATCTTTGGAATACAAATTAAGATATTTTTGATGAAATCCGGGAGCTATCTGACCCTGCATATTCAGCAAGGGAACTACCACGTTCAAGGCCCAGAAACGTAGTAAGGACATCCTTAAAATAGTCCGTGGTTCAACCGTAATTTTATGATACAACATGAGCAGGAGAGAGCTGAACCTGCATAGTGAGAAATTATAATTCCATTCCTCGAAACATGGCAGTAGAACACTTTTCTGGGGATTATTCTTAAACCAGTACCCTGCTCAATCTAGAAATGGTCAAGAACAGGGTTTTGATGCTGACACACTAAGTCCTCAGACTGTACTACAATTGGCCAGTCAGCAAGGATATATATATATATATACAATATATATATATATATATATATATATATATATATATATATATATATATATATATATATATTGCGATCTCTAGGCTCAACTTACCCCAAATTGAGCCTACGGAGAGAATAAATTGAGCTATATGGGGTTAAACTGTGCCATTGATTATGCTGAAGTGAATTGAAAATTTTCACCCCATGCTATATCCAAGAAAGAGAAATTCAATAAAACAGTGTCCTGAAAATAGTGTCAAAAATGCCAAAGGACAACAGTAAACACTCAATTTTCAGTTAAAGGCAGTTCATCATTGAATTCAGTGATGTCATCATCCAGCTCAGTTCAGTTCAAATAGTATCTGTGCAATCAAGTCGACGATATCGCTGGAAATTAAGCTAAGTGTCCCCAACTAAGCAAGCCAGAGGCGACAGCGGCAAGGAACTATAACTTCATTGGTGACAGAATGGAGAAAAACTTGGGACAAACCAGGCTCAGTCGGGAGGGCCAGTTCTCCTCTTACCAGACGAACCAGTTCCATGCTGCAGCAAAGTCAGATTGTGCAGAGGACTCATCTGGTTCCCGTGGTCTTGTTCCGATGGCCATCTAGGTGACGAGGTCTTCACTGGGGCTCATCTAGTTGTCTCCGCTGACATTCAGGGCTATAGAGGTCATCTCTAGGTCCTGATCCACCATCTGATCTGGATACAGGCTGGATTTGGTGGTTACGGTGACCTCGGAATAAGAAAGAAACAGACTAATATTAGTGTAGATGCCATTCTTCTTACGATGTAACAAGTACATCGGGTGTTATGGGAAGTGTTCCCAGATCCGGTTGACCTAATTAATGCAGCCTAACAATCTTTTAACGGATTTGAATATTATAAATGTATCAGTTTGTTATGTGTTAGTCAAGTTAAATAGATGGATCTTTAATCTAGATTTAAACTGACAGCGTGTGTTTGCCTCCCAAACAATGTTCGGTAGATTATTCCAGAGTTTAGGCGCTAAATAGGAAAAGAATATGTGCCCGCAATTGATTTTGATATTCTAGGTATTATCAAATTGCCAGAGTTTTGAGAACGCAGCGGACGTGGACTATATTGCGATAAGAGCTTGCTCAAGTACTGAGGTGCTAAACCATTCAGGGCTTTATAAGTAATTATCAAGATTTTTAAATCTATACAATGTTTAATAGGGAGCCAGTGCAGTGTTGACAGAACTGGGCTAGTATGGTCATATTTCCTAGTTCTAGTAAGACCTCTAGATGCTGCATTTTGGACCAGCTGGAGTTTGTTTATTAAGCACTCTGTTTCTCTGTATTATATAATTTTTTTTAATTTGTTAAACATCTATTAAATTGTTTCTCTTTAATTGGTTTGGACATTTTTTGTATTTTCTAGTTCGGGGAACAGACACAGTCTCTATAGTGTGATATCTAGATGAAAGAGTCTCTATGTGCTGAGAATAAACTGATTTTTGTGATGTGAGGCGGCTAGCAGACGGTCGGTTTAGACAGTCTGTCTGCTTCCTGACCTAGGCCCCAGTTAGTCATGTACAAACTCTAAGATTATGTGCCATATTTCTTGAGAGAAGAGCGGCACCACCCCTGGAGGGTGATTAAAAATGTGATATTTTAAAAAATGTGTTTGTAATTGTTTAGACACAAGTAGCACGAGTCCTTAAACATAAAAAAACGTATTGTGCTGCATGTTTTTTTTTTTACTTAAATGTAATTATTTCATTGGCCTCTCTTCATCAGAGTAAAATGGATTACTCTTAAAATATTTGTGGTCACATTACCAATTTTGTTTATGGTTGGCTAGAAACTAGGGGTGGCACAACCTCCCCAGAGTCTCAAATCCACCAGTAGGAATATGGAGGTTTCTGTTGGCATGTCATTGAGAAGAAAAGCTAGAAATGGAAAGGGAAAACGTAGGATTTTGCAGAAATTCTGCGAGAAAAATCACACAAGTAAGAAAAAGTAATGCAAGATATAGAAACCATTTGAGCAGTGTGTGTTAGGAAATGCTCCTCCCTCTCTCCTCCTCTGACCTACTTCCAGCAGCACATAGGATAGTGTGATGTGGTCATGAGCTGACTGAGAAATGGCAACAGCCATCCCCCTCCCCCCTTACCATCTCTGTCGGATTCTCTCAGTCTGTCTTTATACACCACTGCACTCTTTAGAGTCAACACAGGTTACCCCGTATGCCCTGTCCTGCCCTGTGGAAAAAATGCATAAGAGACAGCATGAACATTCTTATACATCCATGTATGAACAAATTACATTTTTGGTTGTTTTTCAATGTTTCCACACATCCGTACCTGTGTATTAATTTATATTAGTGGTGTTTACAATATAATTAATGAAACAACTGTAATGTATTCATTAGGGGTCATTCACAAGAGGCAGAATCTTTAATTTAACCTTTAACCTTATAATGCAACTGATTTAGAATGTACATAGACAGCAACTTCACTCGCCACAGAAATATCTTTCCTAACCCTCCTCACAAGCATCTGAAACTTGACATAATAACAGTAAATTATTAAAGCTATATACTAAATGTATGTAATGTTAAAGTTTAAAGTAGCATTTGTCTTTGCTGTGTTTATGTATTTATAATGTAGCTTTAAGGCTTTAGCAAAGGGTTATGCTGGTTATAACCGGTGACAATCTATATTTTTTATTCATTTGCTGTGTTTATGTATTTATAATGTAGCTTTAAGGCTTTAGCAAAGGGTTATGCTGGTTGTAACCGGTGACAATCTATATTTTTTATTCATTTAATTGTTTATTTGTATTATTTAGTGGCAACCAGTCTTTCTTTAAGTCTGTCTTTCTCATCACATTCAATTCCAATAGCAAGCTTAGGTAAAACATTAACACCTCCCCCCCCTGTTTTATTTTTTATTAATTTTTGTAAATTAATTGATCTGAATTATAATAAATTATTCATTCTCAACTCTAACACTTTTTGTTAGGACAGCCGTCTTGATATAGCAGAAACCTTATCTGGGTCTCATGTTTTTTAGCCAGTTGAGGCTGGTCTAGATTGCTGATCACCTTTAATTTATCTTGGCACATCATCTTGGACAAGCTAGATATAGCTACCGGACCACATTGGACTGGCAAAAATCCAGCAACCGTATTATGTCATACTATTTTAATATTAAAGGGGTCATGAACTGCCTCTGTTTTTATGTTGTACTGTTCTCTGAAGTCCATTTATAATGTTATCAAGATTTTTACATAAAAAAACATCATAATTTTGAAGTAATAGACTATTTTCTGTTCTGTTTTTGACCACCCTCATCATAACGCTCCATTTGAACAGGCATGGTGGATTGTAGACTTGGAAGTAAATGCCCAACGTGATTGGCTTGTGTATGTCTGACAGTCTACGTCCTTCACAGATGGACACTGCTGTGATTTAGGTTAAAAACATATAAATACTCTGTATATATCAAACAATCTTTTTAACAGACAAAGCAGTAGTGAACACGTAATAAAAACAGTTACTCACACTTGTGGGTTGGGACATGACTGTCAGATCCAATATAGTCGGCACAGTTCACCTCTTTCGAAAGAACTATGCACGAATCGGTGGGCGGGCCTAAACAGTCAGTGATGTCGATCTTCTTTTTGCGGAGGCGGCACTTATCCACACTATTATCATAGAGTAGAACTTTCCAAAAGCAGACTGCTTTCAATATAAGCTATAAACAAAGTTTTGAGTTCTGAAACATACAGTTCCCTTTCAAGGGAACTTCGAACTGCGTCCTCTAGGGGTCGCTATGGGGAACGCCTCGTCGTGACCCGTGTCTGAAGCATACATTGAAAAAACACCAACAACACGTTGGCCGGCGACAGCTCATGACATCACTACCGGTGCGATTGTACACGGAGGAGGATGGGCTCATGGGGATCGCAGGTAGATCCGGCTGATGAGTTTAAAAAGGGGTTTTCCCTCTTGCGCTCGTCGGCTGTGGACGAGAGTAAGCTGCTGGAGGATGATGTTATTTCTTTAACATCGTTTGATCTGGGGGCCGGTGCTCTGCTGGGTTCGGCCCGGTAAGAGCAGGAGATGTCTGAGGACGGCGAAGAAGCTGAGGCTGAGCCTTCCCAATCATCCTGCTCTGCGAATGGTGAGTTTTGAGCGTTATCTTTCTTACGCATTCATCGATTCTAGCATACGAGTTATGCCAACACCGAGGCGATGCGCGGAAACGACTATGAGAGGATGCCCCTCTAAAAAAGATGACTGGTTAGCTATCTTTCTATGGGTGAGACGTCCTCTCTTAAAACTCCCTCCTTGCCATCTCGCTTAGATGGCAGGGCATACGCAGCAGCAGGTCAGGCTGTTGCGTCGTTGCGCACAATGCGGTGCTCCAGGCATATTAGGCTGACCTGCTGGAAGACCTGGATAAAGGCCTGATGAGGTAGCTGAGTTTTGCCTCACCACAGATCTCACTCTCTGTGGTACTTAGCATGGCAGCTATAGTAGGTATTGAGAGACATCTGTGGGTGAACCTGGCATATATCGGGATGGAAGAGAGGGGCTTTCTTCTCGATGCGCCGGTTTCGCCTTCCGAATATTTTTGGTTACCTCTGTTGAGACGGTGGTCGAGAAGTTCAGGAAGGAAAAGGCGCGCTCAGCGGCCTTCAGTCCTTCAGTTCACGAGGGTCCAGGTCTAAGCCCGAACAGCATAGGGGTCCTGGTCCGTCTCGGTCTGAGGATCAGAGATGGCCACAGAAGGCTAGTGTCGCGGCTCGTGCTCCTCCCCCACCTGCGGGTAGGGTTAGAAGGGAGGTAGGCAAGACCTAGGGATGTGATCCAGACAAGGCATCAGCACTTTCGTCCGGATCAGAGTGATACTTGAGTATCTACTCGTTTCTTTCGGGGGTCTTACATCTGCCCTTAGCTCCTAATTCTCCTATAACCACCAGCTCTCCACCTGACCAAGGTTAGGTAGGAATTTTCCTGCATTTCCGTCTCCTATGCTGGACCTATATGTTTGGTTGGTTCTATGGCTTCATAGTGACCACCTTGCTGATGGTCTGGACTAGAGGCTTCTTCGAGTCGCCTCTTGAACGGGGCTCCGGCGCGGGAATATTTGCGAGAACCTTCTTGTGTAATGCTGTCTCAGGCAGTGCTCCCCTCGCCTTAGAGGGTCGTATTTGAGCTTGCCTCTCCCGTTTGGTCCAGTACCTCCGGGTATCTGTAATCAGATGCCTGGAAATTTAAATCCATGCAATGGTAAGTGCACATGCTAAGCTCTGTGCACTTTCTGAAACCCACATAGTGGTAAGTGCGCACGTTAAAGACTTTGCGCACTTTCTAAAATCCACATAAGTGGTAAGTGTGCACGCTAGACTTTGCGCACTTTCCAGTATTGGAACATGCTGTAGGTCCGAGCCTCCCTCTCGTTTTAGAGCTGGGTGTGTTGCTCCCTCAGCTAAGTAAATTATTGCTAGCTGTTCCAGCATTGGAACATGCGGTAGGTCGAGTTCCCCTCTCATGTGAGAGCTGGGTGTTTGCCCCCTCAGCTAGAGATTTACTGCTAGCCATTCCAGCTTTATATGTTAGATCAAGTTGGTGACTCTCAAACATATTGCGTTTGGTATGCACCATTCTATCTATGAGCTGCTCTTTCAGAGTGCCATGAGAGCCCCCTTAGAACGGTATCCTAAAATCCATGTTATGGTAAGTGTGCACGTGAGATGTTCCCATTCTGATGTTGAGCAATTAAAGCTGTTAGACTGCTTTGAAACGGCTTTAAATTCAACATCAGTGGTGTACATGAGTTTAGGGAACACTGTATCAGGGAGTATTGAGGGCTTTTAAAAAATATATATATATAATAATAATAAAAAATAAAGGGAGAATTCAAAACTGTTAATGGGAGGCTTCATCTTTGCTCAAGAGTTGCTTTTGGCTTTTTATTTCTGTGGTTGAATGCTCGACACATGTATTCAGTTTCTTGACATGCATCTTGAAGGGATAGTTCACCCAAAAATGAAAATTCTGTCATAATTTCCTAACCTTCAAGTTGTTCCAAACCTGTATTAATTTCTGTCTTCTGTTGCTGGTAGCCATTGACATGTATGGAAAAAAAATACTATGGAGTCAATGGCTAACAGCAACTGTTTGGTTACCAACTTTCTTCAAAATATCATCTTTTGTTTTCAACAGAAGGAAGAAATTCATACAAGTTTGGAACAACATGAAGGTGAGTAAACAATGACAATTTTTATTTTTGGGTGAACTATCTCTTTACGTTTTTCAGTAGATTTAAAACCATCTAGTTTGTGATAAATGATTATGTAGACATCTTGTGTGTGTGTGTGTGTGTGTGTGTGTGTTTTAATCCTGATTGGTTCTTTTCTCTCTTTCAGATCATGCCCCCTAGATAGCAGACTCTTCGCCTCGCTGGCTGTCGGCCCCTCCGGATTGGAGAGGATGCCTCCCCGGAAGCGCACACGGCCCACCCTGGGCTTCATGTGCTGCTTCAGCAGCAGTGAACACCCTGAGATTAACCTGAAAGACAGTGTACCGCTGCAGCTGCTGGAGTTCAGTGCCCCCATGCCCCCAGAGGAAGAGCTGCATGCCCGTTTCTCTGAATTAGTGGTTAGTATTTGCCAGCTATTCTGGTGGTCAGGTTTATGCCGTTAAATGTTTAATTTATTACTCTATTCTTTCAAGTAATCCATATCCATAATCCATGTAACACATAAGTGGAAAAGTCAAGGGGCTAACTGTCTGCAATCAGTGTCACAGTGGCTTTAGCATCTAATTTCTAACATTAGGCAGTTTGGAACACTTGTAGTACAAAAGTTGATCATAAATAAGGCTTTAGGAATCTATGCAGACTTGCATTATTGAGGTTGAGGCATATTCTTACTAGTTCAGTTCAGGGTCATTGTGGGATTTGTTACATGCATATGCATATGTATATATCTCTGTGCATATGCCTTGCGAAAGTATTCATACCCCTTCATTTCTTTCACATTTTGTTATGTTGCTGCCTTATGTTAAACTGCTTTAAATAATTTTTTCCCACACATCAATCTACACTCCATACACCATAATGACAAAGCAAAAACAGAATTGTCACAACTTCGTAAATTTATTAAAAGTAAAAAACTGAAATAAATGCATTGCATAACTAAATATTTAGCTGACAAACCTTAACAGCCTCAAGTCTTTTTGGGTATGATGCGACAAGCTTTGCACATCAGCATTTGGCAATTATCTGCCATCCTTCTCCTCATCTCTTCACCTCTCAAGCTCTGTCAGCTTGGATGGGGGCAGATGCACATTTTCAGGTTTCTCCAGAAATATTTTACTGGGTTCAATCCCAGGCTCTGGCTGGGCCATCAAGGACATTCACATGTTGTCTATAAGCCACTCTTGCTTTGTGCTTAGGGTCATTGTCCTGTTGGAAGGTGAACCTTCTGCCCAGTCTGAGGTTCTGAACACTCTGGACTGGGTTTTCATTAAGGCTATCTCTATATTTTGCTACACTGAGCGTTCCTTCTACTTTGACGAGTCCCTCAGTCACTGCCGCTGAAAAACAGTCCCTCAGCATGAGGCTGCTACCAGCACACTTTACTTTTGGGATGGTACTCTGCAGGTGATGAGCAGAGCTGGTTTCCTTCAAACATGATGCTTAGAATTGAGGTTCATCAGACCAGAGAATCCTTTAGGTGCTTTTTCGTAAATTCCAAGTGTGTTTTCATGTGTCTTAACTGAAGAGAGGACTGAGTCTTGCCACACTGCCATAAAGCCCAGATTGGTGGAGTGTTGCAGTGATGTTTGTTCTTCTGTAGATTTCTCCTATCTCCACATATGATCATGGAGCTCAAGTAGAGTGACCATCAGGTTCTTGGTCACCACACTAACCAAAGCCCTTCTCCATCAGTTGCTCAGTTTGGCCAGAAGGCCAGCTCTAGGAAGAGTCCTGGTTGTTTCAAACTTCTTCCATTAAGGGTAATAGAGACTACATGCTTCTGTGACACTTCAATGAAGCAGAATTATTTTCTGAACTCTTCCCCCGATATGTGGCTTGACACAAACCTGTTTCTGAGCTTTACATGCAGTTCGTTTGACCTCAGTGCTTTATTTTTGCTCTGATATGCATTATCAGCTGTTAGACCTTTTATTAAGGTTTGTGGGCCGTTCCAAATCATACCCATTAAATTGAATTTGCCACAGGATAACTTCCCTTGAAGTGTAGTAACATCTACAAGCAATACGAATGCTCCTGAGCTAAATTTCAACTGTCCCAGATACTTATGCAATGGAATCATTTTAGTTTTTTTATTTTTAATAAATTTACAAAGATGTTAAAAAACTGTTTTTTGCTTTACCATTATGGTGTATGGAGTGTAGATTGATGTGGAAAAAAAGTCATTTAAAGCAGTTTAACATAAGGCAGCAACATAACAAAACGTGAAAAAAATTAACAGGTATGAATAATTTTGCAAGGCACTGTATATGTCTGCTTTCAGAGCAAGACATCAATGAATAGTTATGCATCATAACACCGTAGGCCCCACCCACTGGCATTCATTTGTTGAGTTGAACACTCATTGTTTAATTATGTAATTGGCATGATACATTCTTACCCAACAAATAAAATGTTATATTTGATTTATTCTGTACTCTCCTGAAATCATTATGACTAGTGGATTATGTGGAGGCTTTTAACGCAAATCTGTGCCCAGTACAGAATATACTGAATGCTCATGAATAAGGAACAGTAGGTACTGGAGATCTTTTGATTTCTGTCTAGCACTGACTTAGCAAGTTGTATTGAAGTGGCCAAACAAAGTACACTTTTTATGAGCAAGCAGTAGGTGACCGACTTAAAGGTAATGGTTAAACTTGCACCCTCTGATTAAGATCAGACTGGTGAGTTTGTGATTGTGAGATCCACGACTCTGCAGTCAGTTTAAGCAAAGAGTTAGAATCAAGTTGAAACTGAATCCTAATGAAATTAGATAAACTCTGCAGCAGTGCAAGTAAAAGACCTGTAGCGAATCAGCTCAAAGGGGAAATATGAATAATCAATCATAACTAGTTATGATTAATTATAAATATTTAGATCCGCTGTAAGTATTTACTTGACATCTCAGTGTCCACTGTCTGTCAATTCTAAGAACGTTACTTTCCTGTTTAAGGAAAATAACTTTCTCATTGTACAATACTACTCAGAGCATGTAGCAAAAATCTGCTTAAGCAGTAAAGAGAAGAGAAATAAAGATATGAAGCTATGGTACAATTTGATATTCAGCAGATCTACAGCCTGAAGGAAACATCAGTTTCTTAGTTCAAACACACCTTTGTAAATAAATGAATACTTAATGTATCAATTAGTAAAACTAAGTTTGATACTTGCACGTCTCGCCTGTTTGAAAGAGAGTCCTGATGCACTTTGGGACTCCAGTTGGTCAGCTGAAGTTAGGTGATGAGAAATAACCATTTTGAGTCAAAGGATCTTGATGAATGGAAAGACTAGGCCGAAGCCTAGCACAGACTTAAGGGTTGCAGAAGAGTTTCTAGCTCACATCCTTATCTTCTCAGAAACTAACAGGACTGCAGACTGAAGGGCTATATGTTGGAGCCCACCGGGCACGCCCGCACCGGCTAAGGCTCTCCACACAGGCAGCAATCAGAAGATTTAGCAGATGACATGGGCGGAACTGTGCGTGAGCGTTTTAAAGTCTGAGACGAGTCACGCCTCTCAGGATGGGCTTGTCCAATGAGAAAGGTTGAATTTCCAAGCGGGAGGTTGGAAATACTGGGTGGTTTTATGACCCTTTGTCTGAGAGCATGGTAATTTGCATATGGAACTGGATTGGATGTAGATATGCAAACTATTAAAGATTCTTAGAACACTAACATGTTGCATAGGTATCCACATATTATATACACTCTCAATTCGATAATCCGAAGATTAATTCATAGAGGCCAAACATGGTATAGGTGAGTTTACATTAACTAGTGATCTGTCATAAGCATGCATTAAAACAATACAAGTATACAATACACAAGACCATATACAAGGAGGTAGTACTCATACACAAAGACCTGGGGATATGCATGATAGGAAAGTCAGAAAAATTTGTCTATGAATTAATGAAAGAAGTAATTTCCTACAGCAGTATGTGTCTGTTTTAGAGAGAACTGAGTAGGGAGGAAGATTCTCTCTACATACTTTTAGGTCGTAAAAGTTTATCTGATCTGGCTGAGGTGCACTGATTGCCATGGTAACCAGGGGCCTGTGGTCATACACAGACATGCTGACACCCAGTATGTTTATTGGGTGAGGGGTCTGTGATTATTTGTTACTCTGATGAATAATTGGTTTGTTAAATCTAATGAAAATTGTGTGTCTGACTGGTCCAAATGTGACAGACCTACTGTACACTACACCATTGAATTATGTTGTTGGGCTAATGGGTGGTCCTTACAAATCTGTTGACAACAGGAGAAATGGAAATCCGTTTTGTTGGGTAGAGAGCGGAGGTTTGCCAGATGGATGCTAGGCAACAGCGTCCTGAATCTGCGCTGCCTGAGCTTCATGAGCGCGCCGGCTCGCTTCCCCTGTCTGCGCGTCCTGAAGCGTTTGATCAGCGCCGCAGCTCCCCCGACAATGTCTAGCAAAACATCAGAATAATCAAAAACCGGTGAAATATCGGGTGGTGTGTACTTCCGAATGTCCAGCAATTCATCTCTGGTGAAACTGATTGCATGGATATAACTAAAGACAGGACAAACTAACAAAAACATAAAAAGAACTGCGGAGCACGCCACGGAGGCAGCCATCAAAGTCGGCGCCATCGCGAAGAAAGATTGTGTCAAAGCAGCTTTACAGTACCAAATAGGAAAATAGTGTGTCAATGCAAAAGGACAATAGTAAACACTCAATATTCAGTTAATGCAGTTCATCATTGAATTCAGTGATGTCATCTTCCAGCTCAGTTCAGTTTAAATAGTATCTGTGCAATCAAGTCGACGATATCGCTGGAAAAAAACCTTGGGAGAAACCAGGCTCAGTCGGACGTTCTCCTCCGTCCAGACAAATCAGCAGGTTGATCCATACTGTAGCAAAGTTAGAATGTGTATAGGGCTCATCTGGTTCCGTGGTCTTGTCCCGATGGCCGTCTAGGAGACAATGTCTTCACTAGGGATCTGTATCTGGGGCTCATCTAGTTGTCCTGGTCTCCGCTGAAATTCATGGCTGTAGAGGTCGTCTCTAGGTGCTGATCCAACTTCTGGGCTGGATACGGACTGGATCTGGTGGCTACGGTGACCTGAGAATAAGAAGAATGCCCAACATATGGGAGCAGTTAGGTAAATCAGAGCAACCTCATGCTTGATACACAAAGAAAAGACTCATAGATTATTTTTGGTAAAGAATGCTGTCATTCTTTCACTCTGGAGTATAGATTTAAACAAACAAACAAACAATATGTCAAAACATGCACTTTTTGCAGTAATGAAATAAATATTCTCTCACAGGAAGCTTTAAGAAACCTGACAGAACTGGGTCACAGTTTGACAGGATTAAGAGTTTTAACAGTTTTTTGGAATATGATATGAGAAGCAGATCATTCAAAACATGTAATTCAAACACTCTGGTGAAGTTGTGCGCAGACGTGTATATAATTTGGTTCATATTTATTAACTTTATAAATCTGTGGGGTTGCAGAGTGATTGTAATATAAATATGCCAGGTAGTGCCTGTTATGTAATCTAATTACTTGATAAAATGTGACTACAAGCAACAAGTGGAAAGCCTTACTTTCCGCAAAAAAACTACTTTTAAAAGTGGCTCTCCCAACACAGTTATCTTCCTTTCCATAATTTTAGAATTCTAAGATACATTTACTAGTCATTTACATATTTATTTGCAACATATGCAGCTAAATAGTAAACACATCCCTCTTGTACTGTATATCAGTTGTCTTCAATACATGTTTGATAGGCTCTCTATAAACATGTTTCACAAATCTCTTTAAAATGAATAACCTTTCGTTGGTATGATATTTTGTTATTTAATGCTTAGAACCACTGTGCATCACAATCATTCATTTTATAAGATTTTGATTGGCCAAGCAGTATTCCAAGTGTGCCGATATTTAGTCTACAAGCATTGGAATTTTTATATTTTGCTGTCATATCACTTGTCTCTGTATGTGCCTTTCCAAACCGTTCCATAATTTTAGAATTCTAAGATACATTTACTAGTCATTTACATATTTATTTGCAACATATGCAGCTAAATAGTAAACACATCCCTCTTGTACTGTATATCAGTTGTCTTCAATACATGTTTGATAGGCTCTCTATAAACATGTTTCACAAATCTCTTTAAAATGAATAACCTTTCGTTGGTATGATATTTTGTTATTTAATGCTTAGAACCACTGCATCACAATCATTCATTTTATAAGATTTTGATTGGCCAAGCAGTATTCCAAGTGTGCCGATATTTAGTCTACAAGCATTGGAATTTTTATATTTTGCTGTCATATCACTTGTCTCTGTATGTGCCTTTCCAAACCAGCTGTCACTCTGTGCATTAGTTGTGGAGATTTTTGAGGGTATTTTTCAACAGTTACTGTCTTTTTGTGTGTTATGAGTGTGTCACTAAATCAGCTGATTAATTAAGGGACAACCCACCGTGTTTATCAGAGACAAGCATCGGTTGATTCTACTTTGTTCTTGTTGAGAAAAAAGTCACATAATATCAAATGTACTGTAAATGTACAGTCATGTTGAGAGTCCAAATATAAGCACAACAACTTTACCTGTGGCCACATACCAACAGGCTGTTCATGATACATGTTGTTTCAAAGCAGTTTTACAGAAAATGCATGTTTCTTCGTTACAATTACGAGTAATCAGAGGTGACTGTCAAAATACTGTCCATATGGTAGAAATGTGTAGTTCCAGGATAAAACAAATCATGCAGCAAGGTAATTGTGGCATTTAACCAGAAACAATGAACATGCTATGATCAGTGTTTTAATATTAATATTGCAATATTGCTTAGTGAAGTCTCACATACACAACCTTTGCAGATGCCTGATGCTTGACAGAGAGTTTTCAAAAAATTATTTTGAGAAGATTACAGAATAACATGACATAATAACAGAACAGACCATTCCCTCCTTTCAGCTCCCTAACCTTCCTGGTGTGGAAAGGTCAGATTTGTTTCTTCCTCATTTCTGTGACTGAGAGCTCTGAATGTGGTGATATCGGCCAATGAGCTTCCTGGCTACTGTCCTCAGTGAACCTTGCTATTTACGCCCTGTAAATGAGCCTGATTAGATCTGGATGAGAAGGGAGTGGGCCAGTAGAGAAAATGTCTGACAAATTAGTTTAGGATTGTGCAGTCATTGTGAAAGATTGTTCCTGTCAGTTTAGGAGCAGCCTAAATGAGTATGGTTCACTTTATTATTCTAAAGGCAAGTATTACTGCATGTTGCTGAGGGTGTTTCAGTTGGTATTACACATTTTCAGAGCCCTTAAAGTAATAATGCACTCAAAAATGCAAAGTCCATCATCACTAACAATTGTGTTGTCCAAACCCCTCATCACTGATTTTTCCATAAAACACAAAAGATTATATTTTTTAAATTTACAGATTATGCTCTCTTTCATAATGTGAACTGGGAGTATGTTGACCTCCCACAAGGAAAAAAAAATGCTAGGAAAGCAGTCCATAGAGAGTCACTGTATTGCTAGTCTTTCTCCTTTTATCGTAGCTCTCAGATGTGATGTGATCTAAATTAAATGCAAATATGGTTTTGTTGTGAAAAATTAGATACACAAGATATAAAAATGTTTAAAATCATTAACATCAGACTTGATTGTATGGTAGGTTTTACTGTATGTTTGCATATTCAGGTAAATTATTCCTCTTAGTTGTTAATTCTCCATTTTTGTGTATCTATGCATGAGGCTTACTGCTTGGTCACTACTGGCTAAAACAGTTTTCTCTCAGTCCCTTGTGAGCCACATATGACTCCCTTCCATTTTGACCATCTCTAAATCTTTCCTTCTCTGTCTTTACTGCACCTCACTCCCTTTAGCACTGCCTTTTTGTTCTCACTATTACTGTATGGCTTTTATGGCTTTTAGTTTTGTTTCCATTTCACTCTGTAATTCACACTCTCTGTGTAGTTCTCTTTTCTTTCTGTCTTCTATAAAAGGTAACTGGTTTGATATTTTTCACAAAATATTTGTTGATGTTTCTTTTATATTTTTCACAAAAAAATATTTTTTCACTGCATCATTTCAAACAGACATTGTCAGAGTAAGTTACTTTTCAAAACCTGGCCTCTGTGTCAGTCATGTATCCTGACTGTATATATTTGGTGAATAGCTTATCTTGTTCAAAGCTCTATTCCGGCAGTAAATACAAATGACAACTTAAAGGAATTCTTAAGGGAGAATAAAATTGTCTTCAACCATGGGTAAATAAGATTTTTTTTTTTTGAGTTGCGGAATTTTAATATTATGTTCCCCTTCTACTATTGACACATTTTAGCTTTAGCACAAATGGCTTTATAGAGAACTTGCAGGTTTGCGAATTGAATTGTGAATGCTTTTAAATTTAGTTCCTGAAACTTAATCTGGAGTTCTAGTGAAAATTTTTTATTAATACTGCTGTAAGTGTAATTCATAATACATAAACTTTTCAGCACAAATTACCTATATGTGTGGTAACTCATATTTAATTTATATAATTTTATTTGCATTGTTTCATTTATGTTAATAATAAATAAATTTTCGTTTCAGGTACCATGATTAAGGAGCCCTTCATTTTACAGAATTGTATTATTATTACTTAATATTATTTTAATACATTTATATATTGTATTAGATAATTTTTTCAGATCATTTGAAAAAATTCTACAGACATTAAGAAGGAATCATTTTTTCACCATATATGTACTTTTTATTTACAGAAACTACCTCACACAAAACTTTCTGCATTTTTCTTTTCTGTGTGATTTATAAGCAGTTTTCTTTATGGGGACATAAAAAATGTCCCATCAACATCAAAAATGACTTATATTACTACTCTCAAGGGGACATAATATATAGGGAATACCAGGTATAACCCATCCTCCCCACACACACAGACAGGGCTGGTATCTTTGCTTTTGAGGTTAAGTGTGGCTCAGCTGTCATGTCCTCTCCTTTCCTCAGGATGAACTGGATCTCACAGACAAAAACAGGGAAGCCATGTTTGCTTTGCCTGCTGAGAAGAAATGGCAGATCTATTGCAGCAAGAAAAAGGTGAGTCCTTCACAACATTATCATTTAAGGTTTTTTTTTTTTTTTTAGCAGTTTACTAGTTTAAATGTTTCTGGCTACTTTATCTTTTTACTGACTATAGAATAATTTTGCATGCTTTGCAAGGAAGAGATGTATCTTTTCACAGATTCAGAAGTGTAAACATTTCATTGTGAGACAAAGCCTTTGAAATTGATGTTGGAAAACGACAACTTCTTTGAAACCTTTGGCCAAAACGTAAACCAAACTTATCACACACACAGCCCCTCCCTTCCTCCTCTGGACACGATCCTTTTGGATCCCATTTCTGTGGTCAACCACTTTCAGGATATTACTCCCTTTCACCCTGATTACAGAGAGAGAGAAGACATTGGCTTATTTCAGAAGCCTCAGTAGAATACTGATTTAAACAAATGGGTTTTAGCCATTTCCAGGTTATGTTTTTGTGGAAGTGGTATTGTTTTGAAAGGACCTGCAAAGTGAACAACAGCCACTTCAGTTCCAGTCTGGAAATGTTGTATTTGATCCATTATATCTACAAAGTCTTGTATAAAGTTTGGATCCATGATACCCACATGCTTGCACCTAGAGCACTTGTCCTTTTTGGGTTTTGGAGGTGGGAATTATAGGTAAATTGGTTTGCAGCTAAAGGTTTGTAGCTACTAAAACAGATCCTGGAACAAAGTTGTCATCAGTTGATGTTCTCTCAGTGCTCCTGCACTCAAAAATGAATTCCTCTTAGAGCAAAAGTTTAACAAAGAGAGGGAAAAAAAACAAATCCTGGAAACAGGAAACAGAACCAAGCAACAGACGTCTTGGAAAACAAGTTGTGAGACCAAACACAAAAGTTCATTCATGTCTGCAGTAATGGAGAATTGCCATACAAGCCCACCACATGGCCTGCTTAAAATGCACAGCAATGTAAACAGAACAAGCAAGGCCGTGTGTTTAAGAAAGCACTCAAAAGAGAGACCTGAATGATTCAAGAAGGGAGAGAGAAGTTGACGCTATTTTTCTGAGGCTCCCTGTAAGAGAAAACTATGAAGTAAATATCTGCACAGCCTTTAGAAATCACTCGTTCACACTCCCAAGGTCTCCAGTTCTTCTGTTTGTTAGGAGTCCTGTATATTCACTTATGCCATTTGTGCAGATGGCTAAAGCGTCCTATATATTCTTTACTGCAACAGACAGCAAGCCAACTGCTTTCAATGAGAAGGTAGAGTTTACCCCAAGTTGAGTCATTTCTTAATCAGAATGCCTGTGTAGTGCATGCATTCTGATCAACCCCATGAAATACTTTCAAGCCTCGGTAGATCAAGAACCAAGTCTCTATGTGAAATTATTCTTTCTTCTGACTGTGCTAGAATCCGCCAAAAGGGCAAACCTAAGAAATTTTGTGTCTTTCTAGACAATCTGAAAATAGAATATGCATCTTTCAGATCAATAGTTATGAATCAGTCTCCTGTTCAACTCTGAGACTATATGTGTTTTAGTGTCAATATTCTGAAACTGCATGTGCTCAGTTTGAGGTTCAGCAGATGCAAGTCCAGGATCAGCTGCAAGCCACTCTTGTCAAGTAAACATCCTGACCCATGGGGGAATATAATCTTTCTCTGCCTATGAGAGAGAAGTAGAGACTGTCTGGTGGCTCTCCATAGCCTCAAGCTCAACATAGGATCCCTAAAACTAGCTCATGTGGCTCCTCGGCAACCACACAAGTAGAGTGACATTTCAAAAAGACATTAAAGGGCACATAACACACAGTTTCTGCCAATCTCATGTTGATCTTGAGTAGAACATGCCAAGAACAAACAAACACACTTGCACAACTCCGTTGCTTCCCCGGAGAAATGAACTGCATCCACTGTTCCCTTAACTCTTTGGGAAGCTAAACAAGGTTATCTTTCCCTCACAACCGCACTTCTTTGGTGACATTGTAGAATTTGTGGTCTAAAAACAAAATGACAAATCCTTTTCGAACAAGTCCTGTGTAGCACTTCCAACAAGTTTCATAACCCGAATGAAGCACGTTGATGGGTGTGCTCTTTTTATTTATTTATTTGATCTTTTTATTATTATTATTATTTTTTTTTTTTACAAATAACTCATTTCAGATTTCATCTTTGTTTTTGTTTTTTTGTTTTTTGTTTTTTCAATTTTTCAAAATGCACTGTATCATGCGTTCATATTCTATTAGGCTAACTGAGACTTGTCATAGCACTTGCATATTGCTCTGTTGTTGATTTTAATTGCTTCCATTGTCCTAATTTGTAAGTCGCTTTGGATAAAAGCTTCTGCTAAATGACTAAATGTAAATGTAATATCTTTAAAGAAGCCTAATACTTGCAAAATCATTTGTTCAAAATAATTAAGAATGAAACCCCACAAGAACATTAACTGAAATCACCCACACACAGTAACGAGAGTTTTGCGGTGTAGTTGACCATTAAATATTGTAGTACAAAATATGAGATATGTGTTTCATTACAGTACTACAGTGAATCATTGAACAAATTCAGAAATGTAAGGTATTGATAATGTAATCAGATCACAACATTTGGTCACAGGTTCTCATTACAATGGGCCTGCATCACAGTAATATCATGGTCTGGAAAAATAGTACATGGGATCATGGAAACTGTGTCTGATAAAGAATAATGATGAAAAATCACATCCATAGATAATGTATTTGAAAACTATGCTTTAGGAGAAATTCGACCATTTTTTTTATAATTTTGAGCAGTTGTATAATTCTATAAAATGAAAATGACAGTCATATTAGATGAAAAAGTGCTAGAGTTTTGAAAAATGTGCTGTTTAATCATCAGCTGAGCTTTTTGTGTGAAGAGTATTGAAAAATCACATCAAGGTTCTGATATTATTGAAAGATCTTAATCCATAATTGAGACTAAAAAGAGCTGGTAACCCCCCAAATGTTATGGAGCATTAATCAAAACCCTGCAATTTTTTTGAATGAGTCATCCATATATTTTTTTGGATAAAATCAAGTTCTTGTTGAATAAGCCGTTTTACTCAGAAATGCATATGGTGATATGGTTATAAAATCAGTCTCAACTTTAGTTCCATGTTGACTTTTAACATCCTTGACTGGACGTTAACTTGAGAGAAGCAGGTCTGTATAAGATTTGTATAAATACAACACTTTTTTCCATTGGAAATATAATCTCTGTATATTTTGGCATGGTGAAAGAAAGGACAACCCAGTGAGATGTTGAATTCTCGAAAGATGTTTGTCTAGACCTAAAAATGAGTCTAATCACTGTGTTGGCTTTGGGACAGGCAGAATTCTGTTTGCTAATGTGATTTAGCAGGGGGATTCTGAAGAGGCAAACTGTTGTTGAAGGCACAGATTCTTGTTTGGCCCACAAATATAGTTCAGTCCACATGTCACATAACATACTGTTGTATGGTGTGCATCTTGTGCAGACTGTTCGAATTGTTTCATAGCTCTTGAAGAAATGTTTTAGAGTAGTGTCAAATACAAAATTAAGACTTTATTAACATGAAACCTGCTTAAATTTATATTAAATATTAAACCAATAGAAATGTAAGAAATGAAAGTTAGGTGTGTTAGATATGAGCTAACTATGAGCACTTTACTTTTCTATGAGCAATTAGAATGTCGTGGAAAAGTTCATTTATTTCAGTAATTCAACTCAAATTGTGAAACTTGTGTATTAAATAAATTCAGTGCACACAGACTGAAGTAGTTTAAGTCTTTGGTTCTTTTAATTGTGATGATTTTGGCTCACATTTAACAAAAACACACCATCTCAACAAATTAGAATACTTCATAAGACCAATCAATTTAAGTTGAATTACTGAAATAAATGAACTTTTCCATGTCATTCTAATTTATTGAGATGCACCTGTATGTAAGTAAATTAGTATGTAAATTAATGAAGGATTCTCTATTTGTACATAGGGCTATTAATGTATTAACTACAATATATAAGATTGCAATTTAGAAACTATGAATTAACTACAAAATAACAGTTTATGAATGATTTATTACTGTTTACTACTTTATTACTGTATACTAGCTATAAAGTGTTACCTACTTTTTTAAATAATGAAATTTAAGTACATTTACAATCAATATTTCTCAGCTTGGTCCAGTTTCCCCCACAATTAAAGACATGCAATACACTAAATTGTTCATAGGTGTGTGTGAATTTGTGTGTGACTGGCCATCTTTTCATGGTGTTTTCATGGTGTTCATGGTCCAAGACAATGGGATTCTATGCATCTTACTCATCCCAATGGTTTTAACATCCTTGTGAGCCATTTGGAAAATGGATGGATTTCTTAGCTTGTCACAGTTCATTCTATGATTGTCTTATTAAAGAAGGATACATATTTAGTGAAGCACTAAAGGTATGTGACCGCTAGAACAGCCAGTACTGCACAAGGAAACATTTGCAAATGTTTCATTTCGTCATCTTCCTGCTATCACAATCTCACATAGGAGCGAGGAACGAGGAGACGCAGGAGTATTGCAATATAACAGTCTTTAATAATCCACAGGAATCAAACGAAGAAACACATGGAGTGAACAAGGAGATGACATTTAACAG
Organism: Sinocyclocheilus grahami; assembly: GCF_001515645.1. Classification (NCBI taxonomy): domain Eukaryota; kingdom Metazoa; phylum Chordata; class Actinopteri; order Cypriniformes; family Cyprinidae; genus Sinocyclocheilus; species Sinocyclocheilus grahami. The sequence continues at coordinate 544,372 of NW_015505658.1, read as the reverse complement.
CCGGTGCTAGACATGGAAACTAATGAGGGAACACCTGGAAACAATGAACATGATGACATGAGGAAAAACACAGCTGGAACCAAATAAACAGAATGAGTACAGGAACAGAAAGACTAAAAATGGGCATATGAGGGAGGGAAACACAAGACACAGGAACAAAAGACTGACATTTACTCCCCCCGGAGGGCCTCTAGGGACAGGGTTACTGGATGGAAGACCTCCAGGGCGGTGCCCATTCTGGGACCCACAGCGGAGCAGGGAGCTCGGGGAGCCATGGCGTAGCAGGGAGCTTGGGGGGCCATGGCGGAGTAGGGAGCTTGGGAAGCCCTGGCAGAGCAGAGAACTCGGGGGGCCATGGTGGAACAGGGAGCTCGTGGAGCCATGGCGGAGCAGACAGTTCAGGAGGCCATGGCAGATCAGACAGTTCAGGAGGCCACGGGCGGAGCAGGGAACTCAGAAGGCCATGGCTAGTTGGCCTCCGTGGCCTCGCCACTCAGCCCGGCCACAACGGACGGACCCATACTACCCCCCCCCCCCCAAAAAAACCCTGTGGGAGAAAAAAAAAAGGGGA
>NW_015505658.1:409041-543636 GCF_001515645.1 Sinocyclocheilus grahami | reverse complement strand
GGACACACCCAACCCCCCCGCCCCCCCCCACGAAACTGTGGCCCTCGAATAGAATCAGGTGGAAACAGTGGCCCTCTCTGGGCTTGACTTGGGGACTGGAGCCCTCCTTGGGCTCAACATGGGAACTGGAACCCTTTCTGTGCTAAACTCGGGGACTGGAGCCTTCTCTGGGCTAGACTCGGGGACAAGAGTCCTCACTGGGCTAAACTCGGGGACTGGAGCCCTCACTGGGCTAAACTCGGGGGCTGGAGCCCTCTTTGGGCTGGATTTGGGGGCTGGAGCCGACACTGGAGCGAGCACTGGGGCTGGAGCCGACACTGAAGCGAGCTCTGGGGCTGGAGCCGACCGCCTTCTCCTCCTTCGATTCCCCTTTTGGTTCGGGGTGAAAGGCATGGTCAGCAGGCTTGAGTGAGCCGCGACCAGCGGGCTTGACAGAAGAACAGCCGGCGGGCTTGACAGAGGAGCGGCCGGTGGGCTGGAGAGAGCCGTGGCCGGCGGGCTTGACTTCAGAACGGCCGGCGGAGGGGTTCTGGATCGGGATCGGAGGCTCTCCAGACACCGCATGACCACCTCCTTCCAGTCGAGGTTGGTGGTGTCTGGGAGCTCCGTGGGCTGATGGTAAGTTATCCCGAGCTGGAACAGCATCAAGAGGGTCTCCCCATCGAGGGAGCTGACGAGGGTGAGTGGCACGAACACCCTCGTGTAGATGATCGGTCATGGCTCGCCTGAGCATCGCTAGTTTCTCCATATGGGCAGGGAGAAACGAACAGGAAAAAACAAAGGACTATTAAAACAAATGATATCATGATTAGTTGTCATGGTGACCAGAGCGCCTGGTGTTCAGCAGACATCCTGGCATCCAGTTAATTGAGTGAGGGGACTGTGACGATTTGTTAACCTAATGAATAATTGATTTGTTAAATCAAATTAAAATTAGTGTGTCAGATTGGTCAAGACGCTACACTCCATATGGGCAGGGAGAAACGAACGGGAAAAAACAAAGGACTATTAAAACAAAAAACAAAACATGGGAGAAGGGGCGCCGCTTACTGTTACGGTCGGCTGTTCTGTCACGATCTCACATAGGAGCAAGGAATGAAGAGACGCAAGTATTGCATTATAACAGTCTTTAATAATCCACAGGAATCAAACGAAGAAACACATGGCGTGAACGGGGAGATGACATTTAACTGCCGACGCTAGACACAGGGAAACACAGGGCTTAAGTAGACATGGAAACTAATGAGGGAACACCTGGAAACAATGAACATGATGACATGAGGAAAAACACAGCTGGAACCAAATAAACATAATGAGGACAGGGACAGGACGACCAAAAATGGGCATATGAGGGAGGGAAACACAAGACACAGGAACACAAGACAACTTAACAAGTTTAAAAGTTAAACAGACCCCTGTGGTTGTGGTTGTTTTGTGCTCAAACTCACATAATCTGTTCTACCTAAAGGATATATTTTGATTATGCAGTCTATTAAAAAAATCACTATCCTGTAATTTATTTCCCTTTGAGTGACCACACATGTAGCTCCTGACTATCTCCTATATTTGTTTGATTCATCATGAAGCACTTCTTACTTATTTGCTGGCGATTTAAACCAAACATTGAATCAGGATTATATTCAAATAATTGGCAGTATACTGGATACCCCAAATCAGATTTTTTTTAGAACTGGTAATTGTATTTCTTGATGTCTCAGTTTGGCCAGTTGTTTGTGTGTAAGGTTGCAGATGCACTCTTCACAAACATATATCTCTTTCCTGTTTGGATTACTGTCATCACATTCGCATTTTGACAGCTGGACCTTCAAGGAAGTCTTCAGGTTCAGCCAAAAATGCTCTAAATCTCCATAAAAACTTGAGTGCAATCTGAGGGATGAAACAGTTTTCAAACAAAACCACAGAAATCAGAGACATGGAGAAACATTTCAGCAAATGCACAAACTCAGAGGTCACCCTGGCCATAGTGAGATTGAATTTTACTCAGAGAATGGGCTTCCAAAGGCAGCCAAACCCCAGCTTAGTTCAATATGTGAGAAGACATGAAAGCAAAATTTGCTCTACATAATCCACAACACACTTCTCAAAAAGAGAACCCAATGTACCTTTTATTAATGTGTAGTGTAGAGTCATGGAAGGGCCACTCATAAGAAATAATCATATCCAGATATAGCCATAGAGCCAGTCAACATTTCCGCTATTGCTCACACCCACATGTGTTGATATTTCTTTTTGTTAATTTGTCATTACTCATTGATATTATGTAATTTCATTAGCTGGACAATATGAATATTAAAAGTTAAATAATGTTTATAATTTTGAATACCCGTGTCAGTGAGTTTCAGCATCTCTGTCTGTTCAAGTCAATTTTGCAGTATTAGAATTTCCCACAAATGAATGATGCAATGCGTAACTGCATGCAGTAAAATACACCAAAATATTATACAGTTTTGTATGTGCACAAAATCTTACACAAATACATACATATAATTTTGTCTGTAATTCAGTCCACAAAACATGCTGTTTCTGTCACAGTGTCTGGTTGTGGTGCCCTGGACTGGCCACTTGAGGGCGCTCTCCCGTTTCTGTGTTATATGTTTTGAACTCCATTTCCCATAGTCCCTTGCCTGTCAATTCTGTTCTGATCATGATCACCTGTTAATCATTTCTGATCATGATCACCGGTTACTCATCATCCCATCTATATATACCACGCTCACTCTGTCTGTTATTGCTGCAGTATTGTATTTGTTATCTGATGTTTGATGTTATTTAAGTTTAGACCGTGTTATCTGTCCCCCGTGTTTTGGATTACCTTTTGCCACGTTTTTGTTCTGTTCTGTTTATTTATACTTTAATAAACTGCACTTGGATTATACCTTGACAGAATACTGCAGCCACTACAAGATCCAGCAGTTTGTTTTTCTTTTTGTTGAACTATGGACATTCGGATTGTCCCTCCTGCCACAGGGAAAGAGCGAATGGCTCGAACCCGGACTCTGATGGCTCGGAGGCAGCAAGGAATGGAGGTTGGTGGTTTTGCCCAGACTTTTGGATGTTGGCGGTGGGGCTGAATTATAATGAGGCTGCACTTAAGGACCTCCTTAACATCTGTCTGGATAATCCTTTGCCCCAGTGGGAGGTGGAAGAACTCGAGATCTTAGACTTCTGGGGCTTCGTCAAATATCTCCAGGGTCGAAGTCAGTGGGCAATACCAGGCCAATCAGAACCCTTCTGCAGGGATTTTCCAACCACCTCTATCCTTCAGACTCCCACTAAGCAGCGGAGGGCGAGAAGGAGGACCGTAAAGCCCGCTCCAGTCCAGGAGCTCACAGAGCTCATTCCAGAGCCCGCTCCAGTCCGGGAGCTCACAGGGCCCCCTTCAGAGCCCGCTCCAGTCCAGGAGCCCACAGAGCTCAAGGAAGTCACTCCAGTCCGGGAACTAACCGGGACCGTTGCGGAGCAATCGGCTTGTCCTGTTGCAGCCGTTGAGGCTGGTACTAAACTCTCTTCTCTTGTTTTCCCTGAGTTGCTGAGAGGGTTTTCTGTCCCACCAGCGTAGCCTGACAGGATTCCGGCTCTGCTCTGGTTGCCCGCCTGGGTTCTGGTTTGGCAGGAGCCTCACTGGTTCACTCCTCCGGCTCCGTCCTGGCTATCTGCTGGGGTTCCTGTATGGTTGGGGCCCTGCTGGTTCGTCCTGCCGGCCCTGCCTTGGCTTTCCACCCTGCTGGTTCCGCTCTCATACCCTGGTTTACCTCTGTCCCCTGACCCACTTCCCTTGCATGGTCCTGGCCAACCATCCCTCCCCCTGGTCAGCCTCAGTTCCACCTCCCTCCTGAACTTTTATGTTTTCTGGTGGAGCGTCTGGTATCCGCTCCGTAGCGGGGGGGAATGTCACAGTGTCTGGTTGTGGTGCCCTGGACTGGCCACTTGAGGGCGCTCTCCCGTTTCTGTCTTATGTTTTGAACTCCATTTCCCATAGTCCCTTGCCTGTCAATTCAGTTCTGATCATGATCACCTGTTAATCATTTCTGATCATGCTCACCGGTTAGTCATTTACTCATCCTATGTGTATATACACACACCATGCTCCTGTCTGTCGTTGCAGCAGTTTTGTATTTGTTATCTGTTTAAGTGTAGACCTTGTTATCTGTTCCCTGTGTTTGATTACCTTTTGCTACGTGTGGGGTTTTATATATTTTTTTTTATATAAATACTTTAATAAACTACACTTGGATCTTGCGTTGTTTTCTCCTTGCATTCTGTGACCGTTTCACTTGCATTTGTAATGAGAGAGATATATGCTTTTTGAATTTTACAATTTACACTTTTATTTGTTTTACATGATGGTGATTTACAAATATTGGTGATTTATACTGTTTACACACTCACATTAAGGATGGATATGTCAGACCAAGTCTCAAAGGAGCGCCAGTCTACCTCTCCAAGTTTAAACTTCCATATAATAAATGTGCAGACAAACACGGCAATGAGTAAAGACCATGTCTTCTGAATAATACTGAGAGCCAATTGATTTCATAATCATCCCCCCACACACAAAACAAGAGAGAAAATAGTTAATAAAATACTAAACCTAAGTTGACCAATCTTAGGGATATTATCACCGTGGAACACTTTAGGAAAATCATGGAAACAACTTCCAATCGTGCTGGTTGTGTGCTGAAAAAAAACATTCCTGAACAAAGCTAAATGAAAAGGATTCTAGACTTTTGTGTTTCTTTTCTTCTCTAAACTGTGTTTGACCCATACTGGGAATCTGCTGGCCAAAATCATGTTTATTATTGTTACCTCCACTGTTGCGCCTTTGATAGTACAAATATTGACACACAGGTGGAGCAGTTCACTACTGTGCTGACCTTAAGCCGAGCATGCCTGTTCTCTCTCTCTTTTTATTTGTTCTGGATGTGGAAATTAGAGCATTGTAATAACCTTCTTGAGCTGATCAGGGTAAATGTTTTGAGCAACGTGACATGATTTGCGACTGCATTGCAGATAAGAATGTGAAACCTTTAAACTGAGTATTCTGGTTGAGACAATACGTTTAGCTCAGAAAAACACATCAGAAGATTGAGGTCCAGGCAAAGCTGTTGTGCTGAGTTCCAGCATTGTTTTACTGTGGTGTTCAACACTTACCACTGAGAGGAAAGTTGCGCATCTGATTGCAAGTTATACACCCTAGGTTGTTGTTTTGTCTGGCTTGACAGTGTGTTGTGGTGTGTAGTACACAAAGCTCTGTGCTGAAGGTTCAATATTAAGTGCCATCTTAGACATTTCATGTCTCTCTGTTGCACAGGAAAGCATGTTTCGTGTGAAATGTAAAAGTTAAAACCCTTGCAAGATTCAATCAAACAGCTTAGTGTTAGGAAAATTTAATTAAAAAAGAATGCTGTTTCATTACTTTACTTTTGCAGCCAACCATCACAGAACACAACCCACAATTACTGTAGGAAGGCAGCAGGAAAAATCAGTTCATGTTTACCATAGCAATTAAACTACCTGATAAACATTTATCAAGATAAGATGGGCTCAGATTTACCCCTATGTTAGTGACACATGGAACTGAACTGAATGATATGATCTGTGGTGATTAAAACTAAAATATTTAAACTGAAAACACAATCAGAATGCAATACACAAGGAAGTCAGAATATTGTTAAAAACAAAGACTAATCCAGACTTCAGGCTCCAAAGAGCCATGACTACATTTTTTACAGTTTGCCAGTCTGCTCTGTAAACAGGGATCTAGTCACTTAAGTTGTTTGGAAATAAACAATTTCAGTTGGCCTGGTTAAGTTTAGATGTGTGCCAAGCCATCAGATCACTGTGCCATCCCCTGAGGGAGGAATGCAATGCAAAGTTGATTATTTTTCGTGTCATTAATTAATTGATACAATGCTGTGAACAAATAAATCAAGAACCTAGAATCCTAGACACATTCTTTTGAAATAAATCAAGCTAATACCTTAATTAATATTAGATGTATTAATTATTCAGACGTCTACGGAATGTTATTACAGATTGCCTAATCCATTGGTCATGTTGATCTTGTATAAAGACTAATATTCCACATAAAAAAACATACAACTACACTGTAAAAAATGCTGGGTTAAATGAAACCCAACGCTGGGTGAAATATGGACAAGCCCAGCTATTGGGTTGTTTTGACCCAGTGGTTGGTTGGAATGTTTAACCCAACCTTCCGGGTAGTCAACCACTGGGTCAAAACAACCCAATAGCTGGGGTTGTCCATATTTCATCCAGCGTTGGGTTTCATTTAACCCAGCATTTTTTTAGAGTGTAACTACAGTATTTGTTACTAGAAAACATATTTGGAGTTTTCCATTATTTTTGTAGACATTTTCTAGACAATGTCAGTTTAATTATCACTATTACCCATCATAAACCAGTGCTTAAAATGTTTTGTCCTTTCAAACATTTGCTGACTGATCGAAAAGCATAAGTTGTTGTCAGTCTGAAATGGCATGAAATGCAGTTACAAACATATGTAGTGAAGAAAACAGCTTGAGTGGAAATGACAGCTGAACCTGTGATAGTTACAGTCACTCGGGGAAGGAAGGAACGAGAGAGTGTAACTACAGTATTTGTTACTAGAAAACATATTTGGAGTTTTCCATTATTTTTGTAGACATTTTCTAGACAATGTCAGTTTAATTATCACTATTACCCATCATAAACCAGTGCTTAAAATGTTTTGTCCTTTCAAACATTTGCTGACTGATCGAAAAGCATAAGTTGTTGTCAGTCTGAAATGGCATGAAATGCAGTTACAAACATATGTAGTGAAGAAAAATAGCTTGAGTGGAAATGACAGCTGAACCTGTGATAGTTACAGTCACTCGGGGAAGGAAGGAATGAGGAGACACTGGAGACTATTCAGAACTTGACTTTAATTCACGAAACAAGGCGATACCAAACATCAGGATGACATTTAACAGCCGACGGAACACACTGGGAAACACAGGGTTTAAAAGCTCAGAAACTAATGGGACACACCTGGGAGCAAATGAACTAATTAATGAAACACAGCTGGACACAAATGATAACCAATGAGGACAGGACACAGGAAGAAGCAAATAAGGGCAAAACAGAACATACACATGACAGTGATATGAAGCATGAAAAATCAAACAATCATTAAAATACTGAATCAGTTAAATATATAGAGAGTGTCATAATTCTTAATTTGTAGTAAATTGTGGTAGATTAATAAATCCACATTTTATTAATAGCATTTTATTTTTTGTATTGAAACAGGTCTTTTGTTCAAATCTAAATCTAAATAAACATGAAAAGCATTATAGATAACAACATTATTATTTGAATTTTGTTTATTAATTTTGAACCACCAAACAATCAGATATTGTTTTAAATATCCAAATATTGTATCAGCTCACAGATTCTGTTGTGGCGGTTTACAACTACAAGGTCTGGTGGACTGATTGGACAACAAATAAACAAATCTGTTGCTGTGGTCTACTGAACAATCATTTATCAGACACATTTACTTATAGTACCCTTATTATAGGGACACAAGTCATGCCTACAGGAACAATGGTGGTAAACCTACACCCTTTCAACCCTTAGTATTAGCTTATTACCCTTCAGTTATTTAAAAGTGATACACACAGTTATTTACGAAAATCATGTGTTTCTTAAAAAATAATCTAAATGACTTTATCCTGTGTTAATTTCTTAGGAACAAGAGGACCCCAACAAGCTTGCTACCAGCTGGCCTGATTACTATATTGACCGCATCAACTCCATGGCAGCTGTAAGTACTTGCTTTATTACCTTTATGTTTCTAATATGCAACATGTTCAAGAGACACAGTTTCACACATCTAATACTGTATATTGATACACATGCAGCTGTTTACATTCACAGACATAACCGGCTGTTTATGTGAATTTTGTGTTTATGACAGTTGACACAAAAGAGCTGTTTCCCTGTGCATGCACTTTCAGAAAACCATATTTCAGAAGTTTAAACTGACAAGGTTTTTTAAACGCAAAGAATAAACTTTTCATGATAAGGAAGAACTGCAAAGTCATGGGAGTGTGAACGTTATAGAGATGATAATCAAAATTTATCAGATGCTTTTTTTGTTGCGTGAGCTGCCAAGCACAGCCCTCTTCTGGAAAAGGGGACAGAGAGCAGTATTTTACAGTGGCCGAGGAGTGCAAAACAAATCACAATTCTGAAAACAAAATAACAAATTACAAATGCAAATGCAAATCTAAAAAACAAAATAACAATTCAGAAAACACAACAGCAATTGTGAAAACATTATAACTAGTCAGAAAGCACAACAACAAATTAGAAAACAAAATAAGTCAGAAAACACAACGACAAATCAGAAAAAACGGAAGAGGTAGGTATAGTTTGAGACTGGATTACTTACTGCTGACTGTACAAGATATCTGTCAAACAAGGTATACAGGAAGTACAGCAAACTAGTGGTAAATAATTTGGAGATGTTCTTAAAGTAGCTCAGTATAAATAAGTATTACTCTTACTGTGGAATAAAATATGACGTGCTTTGCCTGGATTCATCTGCACTCATCATCAGTTGCAGTCACCTGTCTCTCATAACCTCATCAGTCTCACACTATAAGAATGGCACACAAACACTTTCACATTGTGGTAGCCTGTAACGTTTCCTGGTCTTCTGTGTTTCCTTGCCTTGCCTTGCCTTGCCTTGCCTTTGTTTTCTTTGATCTTGGACTGTTTTCTGTTTTGTTATTGTTTGCTGCCTGCCCTGCCCTTCGCCTGTTACTGGATTACCCTTTTGGATTACCTTGTGTGCTACTGTTTGCTGGTGTTTTGACCCTGCCTGTCTAACTACATCTTAATAATTTAATTGAAATATTGAACTGGAATTAAGATACATAGTTCATAGCCTACATAGTTCAAAAACTATTTTGGATCACCAGAAATATAGAAGATAAAATATAGAAGTTTGTCTCTTAACAGCTGTACACAAAGCAGCGCGGCTTTCATAAATGCTACCTTATCAGGCATTATATTTAAGATGAAATGAAAATGACATTGAAACTTCTCTGAAGACAGATTATTAGCTACCATTCTATTTGGTGGATCACCAGTCACATATGGCATCAGGTTGTGGCTACAGTGTCCAATAAAGTGATGCCATTTTTCAAAAAGGCTTTTCTGAGTCATAATTTTGAATTCATTTCGTAATGAATTTTTTTCATTGTTAGAAGTTTATTGAAATATCAGTAATGTACGTAAAGCTCAATCTGCAAAAAAAGTCTTGAGAAAAGCCTACACCATTGTTCTGTTTATACACACACACGTATGGGTGTGTGTGTGTGTGTGTGTAGGCTACAAATTTTCAATTAAACTGTGGAAGCTATTCGATGCAGCTCGCCATGCTCGTCTGTTAACTAGTGCAGTTATGCCACACTACACTCTAAAAAAAATGCTTGTTTAAATACAACCCAGCGCTGGGTAAAATAGGGACAAACCCAGCAATTGGGTTGTTTTGACCTAGCGGTTGGGTTACTACCCAGAAGGTTGGGTTAAACATTTAACCCAACCGCTGGGTCAAAACAACCCAATTGCTGGGTTTGTCCCTATTTTACCCAGTGCTGGGTTGTATTTGACCCAGCATTTTTTAGAGTGTAATATCTTTATGATGGTTTACACTAAGCAAATAACATTTGCATTGCAGCTGCAAGAGATTTTATACTCTTCTCTCACGGCGTTGTGCCCGTGCTGTGTTCTGCGCTATTAACTATAGGCTATGCATCAACTATTATAAAAAAAATTTAAATAAATAAAAGTAACTATCTTATAGCACGAGAAGGCGAAATATGACTTATTAAAGAATTATTAAAGATAGCTACACTCTAAACAAAAATGGTTCTTTAAAGCTTCTTTACATGCAGTAATGGTTTTATTTACAACCATAGCATTCTGAAGAATGTTTTTATGCTGAAATGGTTCTTTGTGTTAGAGTTTAGGGTTCTTTGTTCCCGCCCTTTTGTTTTTCAAATCTGTAACTGACAAAGCAACTCATTACTGATTTTCTGGAGTTCAGTGATCCAACTACACAGACTAACCCACTCTCAACAGGTAAATGATTTCATTCTTAAATTTAAATACAAATTTAACTTTAAAAATGTAACTGCTTTCAAACAAACATGTTCTTATCTTTTTTTGTTTGTTTGTTTTTGGTCACATATAAGTGTGTGCAGCTCTGCTAAGCTGTGGAAACTTCTCTCCTCCACAAAGTAAGTAAAAGAGACAATGAATTTATAATTAATATCGTTAGATTTTTTAATTATTACTTGGGTTTATGTATAAACATACCCAGTCACAAAAAATATTAAAACTATCCCATGACTTTATATCACTTTTTTCTTTTAAGATTGTGAAGGGCTCACATACTGTCCATTTTTGCTTTTGGCCTTCATAAACATAATTGTTTTTACATATTACTGTAAAAACTGTAACGCTAAACTCAATTGTGTATTTCAGATGTATCACATCCTACAACCTCATCATCTGCAGAGCAAAATCGCCACTTAATCACTCCAAAATTATGGACTTTAAGGCATCATATTGATTGGATTGTGATTGTTTCACTGAAAGTTGGTCTTCATCACATCTATTTTTTGTTCTTATTTTGTTTTACTTCTTTATGTATTTATTCATGTTCAATGTCAATTGTCATTCATTAATGTATTCAGCTAATGACTGTTGTTAAGAGCACTGACAATTTTGTATGTCAATAGAAACGTACTTAATTCACACAACATGCTGCTGTTGTGGTTATTGTTGTTGTTACTGTTGTTTTAATGTAAAACCCTAACCAAGGCTACACTCAAAGATGCCTCATTACTGATTTTCTGGAGCTCAGCCACCCAACTACACAGACTGTCAACATACTCTCAACAGGTAAATAATTTCTTTCTTAAAATGTCTATGAATTATAACTTTCAAATGCTAATTGGTTTTTCCATGTCTTTTCTCTTTTTAGTTTAAGAGAACATGCAAGTGTGACCAGCTCTGTTCAGGTAAGGATACTCTCCTCTTCTTCACTAAGTAAATAACAAAGATATTGAATTTATGGTCCTTTTTTTTTTACTAGAGTTTATGCATAAACATACCCAGCAATCCCATGACTTTATATCACTTTTTCCTTTTAACATTGTGAAGGGCTCACATACTACTTTTGCCTTTCATAAACAATTGTTTTCACATAAACAAATGAAAGGAGACAAACTGTATATCTAAACTCAATTGTGCATTTCAGATGCTGTCACATCCTACAACCTCATCATCTGCAGAAAGAAACTGCCATTCAATCACACCAAAATACAGATAATGATTAACTTAGAGGTATCATAGAGGATTGTGAAGATATTTCACTGGAGCTTGTCTTCATTTCACTATTTTATGTTCTATTTTGTTTGACTTCTTTAAGCATTTATTTATATTCAGTTTCCATTGTCATTCAATAATGTATTATGCTAATAAATGTTGTTAGAACACTGTCATTTTTGCTACAATTTCACGTCATTAAAAAAATAATTTGACACATTGTTTTTGATGATGATGATGTTATTGTTGTTGATTTTATGTAAAACCCTAATACACACTTCAAGATATTATAAGACCAGACAGATAGAGGGGTAAAAAACAATGAATAAATACTATATACAAATAATACTAATATTAAATTATATTAACATGCTAATATTAATGAAAAACTATCATTAAAAAGGTTATTTATAACACCATTAAGGTCCTATATAGCATTTTCAAAGCATGGTTCTATATGGAACCCTATAAAAAGGTTCTATTTAGCACTAAAAAGGATTATGCTATTGTTACAAGCCGAAGAACCCTTTCTGGTACTGTTTAGAACCATTTTTTTTAAGAGTGTACTGTTTGTAGTCTATACTTTACACACGCATTTATTTCTCATTTGTCTCAACCATGTCTCACCTTATCCTTAATTGCAATCGCCGACATTAGTCACTAACTGATTTGAGGTTGGACTGGGCTACAAGAATTATCATCTGTCAAGTTCAAAATGAAAATGTATCCAGTTATAATGTTTTCTGAATTGTTGTTGTGTTTTCTGAATTGTTATTTAATTTTGTTTTCAGAATTGTGATTTGTTTTGCAATACTCAGCCACCATAGTATTTACATTTAAAGACACATGAAAACAATGTGTTTCTGCTTCCACCCAAAAAGGGGCATTTACAGCACGGTATAATAAAAAAGCAGCCAGAAAAAAAAAATCTTATTTTTAGGAATAAAATGTTATATAAACCAGGCAAATGATATAAACCTCTTTATAAAATATTTCAAAATATAAATAGGAAAAAAACGGAACGGTTTGGTGTATGTTAGTGCTACTGAAGTAGATATTTAAGACTCAGTGCTTGTAGATAGGAATAAAACTGGCTAGGAGAACTTGCACAATTGGTGGCTGACTAAATACTTTTTTGCCCCACTGTATGTATTGTAATTGACCTCTACAGATGCAAATAGATAAAGTGTAATAAAATGTACTTACGTTTTTATTTTGGGTGTTTACTTCCCACTAGCCTGAAAGACATTATGGAAGCAAAATAGCCCAAAATCTCAAAATTGACCATTAGACTGGACATGGTTTATAGCTTTTCTGAAGCATGCCTGACCTGCCATGATCCGTTTTATTTGTTTAAAACCAGAGTAAAAGTTTGACGAAAATCACTTGTATTTCAGATGCAGACACTATTTGCTTTTGATGAAGAGGAAATGGAGATGAGAAACAGGGTGGTAGAGGATCTAAAGACAGCCCTCCGGACTCAACCAATGAGGTAAGAGAACTTAATTCTTTATATTGATCCATAATTCTGATCTCCAGTTCAAGGAGTCAAAAGTGAATACCCTGATTTAAAAGAGCTGCTCTCAGCAAACTAATTCCGGCTGGGATTATGTGGGAAGTGCACTTTTCTACAGATTAGGATGTCTCTACCATGTGTGAGGATTGGCGTGGAGACGAACATTACTGCATCCGTCTTTGTCTGTGACTGTCTGATATTGGTTGATCGCTACTTCTGAACACATTTATGTAATGTGTATCATTCATTTAGCTGAAACAGTGACTGACTGCTTCCTGTATTCAGTCCTGGACCTTTTTGTGCATAAAAACAGTCAGAATGAGACACCAGTATCTGTTTTCCCTTCAAAGATTAATTTATCTTTGAAATATATTTAATTGCCAAGCCCATGCTGTCATTAGACCATTAGTCTTGAGTCTCTTTCATCACTGCTGGCAAACAGAACCAGAGCTTTTTTCTCTGAGTCACAAAGAAAAATGTCTAAGCTGTCAGTCACACTGTACCCAGTCGTCTAGACATATAAGGCAACTTAAGCGGGACTGACTGTTAACATAACTGCTTCCACATTGCCATAGATGAGGGACCATATGGACCATGCACTTCAGTTTTTTGTGGTCAGTTTTGTCACTTAATGTTAGATGGTTTATTTTTGTGATCTTGGTTCTTTAGAGAGATAAATTGCAGTGTCATCTGAGTGGCCCCAGCAGTGCAAATTCAACATCTGCTTTGAGTGATGTAAGGGGCCGTTTACACGACAAAGTTTTCAGCCAAAAACTGGAAACTTTTATGTGTTTTGCCTGTTCGTTTACACGACAACGGCATTTTGGGGACTGAAAACGCATAATTTTGCAAACGGTTTTCAAAGTGCAAGTTTTTGAAAACGCCACCATTATTGTTTCCATGTAAACACCCAATACGGGAATCTTTGAAAATGGTGACGTCATGCACGTGCGTAGTACATTTTAAGTATGTAGATAATACAGCGTTTTTGGCAGTTTTCACGAATATGTGTAAACGCGAATTGTTTTGAAAACGTTGTCGTATATACGTGAAACTTTTTAAAAACGCAAGGGAAAAGCTTTTCCGACTACATCGTTGTAGTGTAAACGTAGCCTAAGATACAACTCAAGCAGCCTGCAACTTAAAAGCAATCAAAAAATTATTGGCTATAAATAGAAGTAACCCATGAATTTTTATGACAAGTTCTTCAAGAGCAGCTAGCTGGGTCTCGGATGTAATCCGCTAATGGATGTACATGTGGCTTTGAGGCTTGAAGGTATTTTTTCACCTCATCAGTGCCAGTGCAGGAATTACTTTAAATGAGCAAAAGTAAATTAAAATATTGAATATCCAGTTTACGTAGTAGTGAAATGTATTAAATACAAGTCAGCCTGAATGCTTTTTAAAGAACAACTTTTTTCATACAATTTTAAGTGTTTATTTCAATTATACTGTTTTTGCAGTTGTAGCTTTATTACCATCAGCTAATTTATGGCTTTAGGAGTCATTTTACACTGTTATAAATCTAACAAGTGCCATAATTAGATGATGTAACATCCACATCTGTCATGCAGTAACCAACTTTGTCCAATATGGAAAATGGTGCAAACACTGCCCACATGAAAACTCAAGCAAACATTATTTGTGATGCTATTACAGCCTTTTGAAGACCAGATCATTTGCAACAATCTGACGTAACCTACAGTAGTAAAAACAGGTAAAAGCTCTCTTTGCGGATCAGGTTCACAGGTTAAAAAAAAAAAAAAAAAAGAGGTTACAGTTAGCACTGTACAGATGTTTACTGCTGTCAAATAATTTTCTGGAACAATGTCACTCCATATTTGCTTCACAATCTCTTGAATGTTTTCATTAATATCAAAACAAGTACAGAGGAATTTTTAACTACTGTAGCTAATGTAAGATAATAAGAAAATAGTAAGATCCTCTGTTTTATTAACATTTGTTAGCCCGTATTTAATGCTTCTCAAGCTGTGATGTAAAGGCTATTTTTTTAAACATAAAAAAAAAATTAAAAATCCTGCCCCAACTTCCTGTTTAAACGGGAAATTTGTCAACAGAGGGGAAAAGACATGCCAAAGTCTGTGCTAATGTGTGGTAATACTATTCAAATCTTTCATACAGGACACACTCTGCTGTTAAAAAAAAAAAAAAAAAAGAGGTTACAGTTAGCACTGTACAGATGTTTACTGCTGTCAAATAATTTTCTGGAACAATGTCACTCCATATTTGCTTCACAATCTCTTGAATGTTTTCATTAATATCAAAACAAGTACAGAGGAATTTTTAACTACTGTAGCTAATGTAAGATAATAAGAAAATAGTAAGATCCTCTGTTTTATTAACATTTGTTAGCCCGTATTTAATGCTTCTCAAGCTGTGATGTAAAGGCTATTTTTTTAAACATAAAAAAAAATTAAAAATCCTGCCCCAACTTCCTGTTTAAACGGGAAATTTGTCAACAGAGGGGAAAAGACATGCCAAAGTCTGTGCTAATGTGTGGTAATACTATTCAAATCTTGTGTGTCTAATTTTATCATTGTTTAATGATCTAGGAGTGTTCCTCTATACCAGTGGTTCTCAAACCTCTCCATGAAGTACCCCCAACACTGCACATTTTGTATGTCTCCCTTTATCTGACACACCCACTTCAGGTCTTGCAGTCTCCACTAATGAGCTGATGAGTTGAATCAGGTGTGATAGATGAGGGAGACATACAAAATGTGCAGGGCTGGGGGTACTCCAGGACAGGTTTGAGAACCAATGCTCTATTCGCCACCCCTGCTCTATACCATTCCTGGAGAGCCACATTAATTAATTAATGTGGAATTACATACTTGTGAGTTTAGCATGTTGAGCTGAGTATGTAGGAAGTAGTGCTGTCAAACGATTAATCGCATACAAAATAAAAGTTTTTGTTTACATAATATATGTGTGTTAAACTGTGTATATTTATTATGTATATATAAATACACACACATACAGTATATATTTTGAAAATATTTCCATGTATATATTTATATTCATTTAATTTATATAATATATAAATATTTTAAATGTATAAACTTAACATATTTTTCTTAAATATATACATGCATGTGTGTGCATTTATATATACATAATAAATATACACAGTACACACACATATATTATATTAAAAAATTTTTTTTTTTGGATGAGATTAATCGTGATTAATCATTTGACAGCACTAGTAGGACGTAAATTATGTATATAGTTAGTAATGAAAATGTCTTCATACCTGTTCCCCATGATACTCTTTCAGACACTTAACCTCACACTGTTTATGCATTTAAACATTACTAAGTGGTGCATACATTAATTAACTGGTTTGGCTTCTTGAAATATAATTCAGTTTTGTATTTGTATTACACTGCAATCTCACAGCAAGAAAATCCTCCAAATATCCTTTTTTGGATATTGTCTTCAAGTTTCATGTGCTCAACCTTGTTTTTTTTTTTTTTTTTTGTCCACATTCTGGAAGGAGTGTGCAGATGGCAAGCTTTTCTTAATTTGGTAGTTTTAATATAAACAGTGTAGCCACGATACAGGGCCTCTGTCTTCACACCGCTGGTCAGCCAACACAAAATGTCACTCCAAAGCAAGATAGGTTTCACAACATCCTCCCGAAGACCCTGAACCTCTCACCACCACAATGAGGGGCTCAGATCGGGAAGAGTACTTGTGTCAAGTCAGTGAGAGATATGGCGGCAACATGTCTATTGATCTTTTGAATTACTGAGGTAGTACTTTCTGCACCTTTAAGAGTGTGATTAAAATTTGTAATTTATGACATGGAAAATGTGATCTAACTAAACTCACTGTGGTTCAGTTTAGGTCACCGGAAAGTATGTTCAGTTTAAGGAATGTTTTTAGCTATGTTTGGACAAAAATGCCTTGTTATTCTGAGGATGAAATGTCAGTGGGGGTTCAATAAAGAAACAGCCACCTTCTTCCCCCTCTTCTGCAGTTTGTGTAAATAATCTGATGTCCTCTCTCTCATCATAACCAAATATTAAGTTTCAAAATACTGATGATATGACCTCAAAGAGGTCCAAGTATGTGAAACTCAACTCTTTTTTTCACATTTGTCGAATGCTTTAATGGAAATTGCACCCGGAATGCTTTAAGCGTTTGGACGGATTTGTGTTTTTCTCTCCGTGCTGTGAGAAGTGTAGTAGCTAGGTCCATTGAGCATCACCTAGGAAAATAGAGTAAAGTGCAAGAGATAGCTTTAGGCAGCTCAGAAGTCATCCTGTGAGGCATGGTTTGTGTTGGCAATGGTTTAAAGGGACAATGTACTACCCCACGTGTGCCCCCTACATGCTCAGCTTCCAGGGTAATTTACACACTCCTGGCTGCTCTTTCCAGATTGGTGAACTGTAACTGATACACAATACTGCACACGTGCATGCTTTTGTTCACATTTAGTCTGGCTGAGTGTGACTGGGAACAGGTCAGTAAGGTACTTTTTCAAGGCTCAGCTGGCTTCATTTTATTGCTTATTTTACTGCTCATGTTATGACTATCACATATGCTCACTAAAGACTTTACAATCACTTTTTAAGACCAGATAAACCTAAAGCACCTAAATAGCTTTAACCTTTTAAACCATCAGATCTAGTGTTTCATATGACATCTTTCCAATCTATTTTTTTTTTTTTACTTAAGTTCAGCAGTCAAGGGGGCTTGGGCCCTGGTGACACATATGGACCATGTGTCAAAGCGGCTAATGCATATTGAGTGCACCTTCTGATTTGTAGCGTCCCATTCAGTTGTTCCCTCTGAAACTTTCTACAACTTGTGTTTTTTCTTTCCTTTTTTATAGCCTTGGAAGCTATTGTGTGTCACTCCAGTGGTTTTAGAGAAAGTAGCGTTTGTGCAGTTCACTTAATACCAGGATGCTGTCAACATTCTACACATGTTTCAATCTGGCATTAGTGCTTTGCATAGTACTGAGTCAGCATTGCTTAAGGTTACAGATTACATTCTGTTATCCATTGATTCTGAGTCATCTGTCATCTTGATATTGTTAGCTTTAAGTACTACATTTGACACTATCAATCACATTATTCCTTAAAACTGATTAAAATTAGTGCAGGGACGGTACCTTGGTCATAAACCGATTTAAAGGTCCCCATGGGGGGAAAACGTGTTCTGGGGTTGCGTAGTTGCATTACAATGCTTTACAATGGTTTGCTTCCAATTTAAAGGGTTGGACTGTCACTGTGGGGAAGTCATGGCCTAATGGTTAGAGAGTCGGACTCGTAACCCAAAGGTTGCGGGTTCAAGTGTCGTACCGGCAGGGATTGTAGGTGGGGGGGGAGTGAATGTACAGCGCTCTCTCCCACTTTCAATATGACTGCTCCCCAGCATAAATGGCTGCCCACTGCTCCGGGTGTGTGTTCACAGTGTGTGTGTTACGATGGGTTAAATGCAGAGCACTAATTCTGAGTATGGGTCACCATACTTGGCCACATGTCACGTCATGTTAATATTGTATTGGGTCATTTACTTCACCATCAGCTCCAGTCTCTTGTGTTGTTCCGCAGGTATCCATTCTGGGGCCTCTTTAGTTTTCCCTCTACATGCTTTGAGACCACAATTTATAACACCATTGCTTCACTTAGGTTCTGTTTTTCAAAAACAGAAAAAAAGAAAAACATTACGTATAATTGTTATGCTGTTGATCTCCAACTCTATCTTCCATGAATGAAATTAAAACTGAAGTGCTTCTGCTAGGTCCTGATGCCACTAATGACTCCATTAAAAGACAGTTTGGCTCCTTAAGTAACAACCTACACAGTCACGCAAAAAATCTTGCAGTTTATCTTGATCCTCTGCTCCAATCTGACAAGCATGTAAATGCTTGAATAAAGAGTGGCTACTTCCAACTTAGATCTGTAGCAAAAGTAAAACACTTCCTTTCTAGTAAGGTCCTTGAAATCATGATTTATGCACTTATTTATTTTACTATCATATATATTCTATAATTATATTAATTGCTACTAATACATATCAATTCTAATATTTCTCATAGTAAAACACTTTGGATCAACTACTGTTGTTTAAAATTGTGCTCTTAAGTAGAGTTTGACTGGACTCCCTAAAGTATCGCTGAGACCCTGAGCAGTAAGTCCTGCTTCACTAACATCTGCACCTCCACAGCACAGGAAAATGCTAATGAATGCACAGGGTCACAGAGACTGTGTTCAGGGGTTCATAATGGAATTATCAGATGTGGGACTGGAACTAGCTGACCTCTTCAAGGAATCAGGAAACAGCACCTCAATAAACAAATGTGGATTTTATGCAGCAAAGACAGTGTTCTACAAAAGTTGAGACAGAATATTCAAGTAAAAGCCCCAGAACAGATCACACATATTATGACTTAACACCCACTTTTTATGTAAGCAGCCTTGCTTGCCACCATGGATGTATTATTCAAACCCTGTTCCGGAATGTGAGTTTCTTGGCTGAAAAAGAGTGTCAGGTCAGAAGAGAGTATTTTCCACACTGGAATAATATGAATAAAAGTTCATGTGAAATTTTAATCTAGAATCATGAAATGAAAGAACAAAGAAATAAGGTAATAGCATCATCAAGAAAGGTTTTATTAATATTTAAAATTTGAGACCACAATGAAAGCATGTACGTGTGTTTGAATGAGATCTGGGAGAATCACTGTTTCATGAACTATTGATAAATGTGAGATTAATGATTGCAAACATCATTTCGGACTGAGGAGAGCCATATTGTATACATTTCAAATGACCCTTTATAACTCCATGGTATTAAATATATACAGGTGCATCTCAATAAATTAGAATGTTGTGGAAAAGTTCATTTATTTAAGTAATTCAACTCAAATTGTGAAACTCGTGTATTAAATAAATTCAATGCACACAGACTGAAGTAGTTTAAGTCTTTGGTTCTTTTAATTGTGATAATTTTGGCTCACATTTAACAAAAACCCTCCAATTCACTATCTCAACAAATTAGAATATGCCAACGTCACTGCACCTGTTTACCAAGAAATTTTGGAGCACTTCATGCTTCCTTCTGATGACCAGCTTTTTGAAGATGCTGATTTCATTTTCCAGCAGGATTTGGCACCTGCCCACACTGCCAAAAGCACCAAAAGTTGGTTAAATGACCATGGTGTTGGTGTGCTTGATTGGCTAGCAAACTCACCCGACCTGAAAGTGGATTGTCAAGAGGAAAATGAGAAACAAGAGACCAAAAAATGCAGATGAGCTGAAGGCCACTGTCAAAGAAACCTGGGCTTCCATACCACCTCAGCAGTGCCACAAACTGATCACCTCCATGCCACACCGAATTGAGGCAGTAATTAAAGCAAAAGGAGCCCCTACCAAGTATTGAGTACATGTACAGTAAATGAACATACTTTCCAGAAGGCCAACGATTCACAAAAAATTAGTATTCTTATGTATATTTATGAAGTATTCTAATTAGTTGAGATAGTGAATTGGAGGGTTTTTGTTAAATGTGAGCCAAAATCATCACAATTAAAAGAACCAAAGACTTAAGCTACTTCAGTTTGTGTTTACTGAATTTATTTAATACACGAGTTTCACAACTTTTTCACGACATTCTAATTTATTGAGATGCACCTGTACAATATTTATATTCCCTGCTATTTAAATAGTTTTCCCAGGTATTTCAAAGAATACAACAATAATGGATGTACCATGAAACTTTTGGTAAAAATGTTTGGAGTAAGATGACAAATTAAGTAATCTATTTACAATAAGCCCTTTATGTACTGTAAAAAAACTGGAGTAGCAAAATATGGCCTAACCATGAAACGGTCTGTGAACTCTTAGCATAAATTTAATGTGGAAATTGGATAAGGGGCTAATCCAGACAGTAGTGGTGAGGTGAGGAGAAGTCAAACAACTGTGGGCCAGCTATGATCTCATGTGTACATTGCTCTCAAAGATTACAGGTCACCCAAAGATCACTAAGCCATGCCAGGAGAGCCATGTCTGCTTTGGAACTAAGGTTTGATCAAGTTTGCAGGAGACGAGGAGCCACACTATATGGGATAATAACAGAACTGATTTATTCTAGGTAAAGGGAGATGCGTGGTATTCTTGGCATCCGCTGGCAATGAAACACGTGCATCTCACTTCAACTTGGCAAGCATTGATTTGAAAACAATGAATCTATTATGATTACAGACGATAAGTGTCTGTCCCTCAACCACCACCATCTACCTCTGTTGTCAGTACAGTCTCTGTAATAGATTAACATGGAAATTCACATAAAGAGCAGGAATGTAGAAACACGTTGTCACTTGATTGGCCAATCTTGAGAAGGGGCTAATGACATGCTTGACCTTAATTAATCTGAATAATGAGTCCCTGGTTTAGCTCAATATGATGAATGTGTGGATACATGCTCATTCTGCATTGACAGGTTTTTATGCTTGACTTGTTCATTATACAGTTTTATGTCTTATTTATTTGTGCAGTTGAGTATATAAAGAAGCCATCTGTGACTTTTCCCAAGATTTCTGCAGTTTTAAAGATAGTCCCTTCTGGTTTTTACCAAGTACTTCCTAAGATCATTTGTATTCAACTGACACAATTTTATTTATATAATTCATGTCTCATTGTGTAAAAGACCATGAGATCGCAAAGGTGCTTTCCTAGTTAAGGCCCTGTTCTAAAGGTGAGTTTTGTTGGATCAGTGTGCTGTTCATGTTTTTGAGAACAGTGTGGCAATGATAGTTATGTTTCCTGACATTCTAGGCATTGGAAAAAATCTACCTCACAAAACCTTTGACTCTCCCTTCAGGTTTGTGACACGCTTCATCGAGTTGGATGGCTTGACGTGTCTTCTAAACTTCCTGAAGAGCATGGACTATGAAACCTCAGAGAGCCGCATACATACATCCATCATCGGCTGCATCAAAGCCTTGATGAACAACTCCCAGGGCCGTGCCCATGTACTGGCCCACCCCCAGAGCATCAACATTATTTCCCAAAGCCTCCGCCAGGACAACATCAAGACCAAAGTGGCTGTGTTGGAGATTCTGGGTGCTGTTTGCTTGGTGCCCGACGGGCATAAGAAAGTATTACAGGCAATGGTACACTACCAGAAGTATGCTGCAGAGAGGACTCGCTTCCAGGTAAAATTGTTTTTATTGAGAGTTTTGCAACCGTAGAAAAGGAATTGAGCACGAAATTTCATTAGAAAACTCATTTTCTTTGAGGGTGGTACAATAATATGGGTAATTCTAGCTCTATAATCTGACAGGATGTGTCAAATAATATGTGCATACCTGTGATGGTACATCAGTCAAATTTGCCATAGAGTGTAATAGTGGTAAAGTGGTAAACTTAGCCTGCTGTTAGGCTAATGAACAGTATTACAGTGTGGAAGGGTTAGATCGGTCAGCTTATTTAACATTGGCATTTTATGTCATATTCCTCTGTTTAACATTTACAGTATAACTGTACAGAGTACTCAAAATCATGCATTATAGATATTTTCTCAGATTCTTACACCTTACAACACGGTACAGTAACTGTGCTAAGATCACTAACTAAAGTTAAATCACTCCTTTTGTAGCTTATTGTTTTATTAATGCATTTTCTAACATTTTAATTACTTTTAAACTGAAAAAAGGTGATGGCAGAAATAGGAGAGTGTCAAATTGTGGGCTGGAGTTTTGGGAGTCATTGTGGATTCTGACATTTCAGCATTTTTTAAAACCTCTCAGGAGACATGGTAATTTTAACCGCAGAACTGTGGAGGCCTCATCTTATGCAACATATGTAGGGTGATTTGTCTTTACTATGTGTTTATTCAAGTGTAGTTGACATGCCTGGCAACAACAAATGCCAGTGTTTGAAATATTAGCCTTTTAAGCATGGTTGATTCCTAGTGACCCAATAGATCTCTGAGCACTCTTGACACAATAAGCACCATAAGCAGACATTAGCAACCCATTCCAGAGAAAGAACAGAGAACATTCCCACCTGTTTGCACTGACTTTAAAATAGGGACTGTGATGAGAATTTGTCATTTATTGTCCTTATCGGTCTATTAGGTAAATAGAAAATCATAGATGGACCATCCATGAAAACCCCAGTAGTAAAGCAATTGAACAGTAAAAAAAAAAAAAGAACTTTACAGGGATCAGCAGTCAGACATTTCGCATTATACATCAGCTTATGAGTTGTCTTGCTATCTACTACGGAAGCAGTATTCTAAACACCATGGAATCTCATCTTTTAAGCATGGTTGATTCCTAGTGACCCAATAGATCTCTGAGCACTCTTGACACAATAAGCACCATAAGCAGACATTAGCAACCCATTCCAGAGAAAGAACAGAGAACATTCCCACCTGTTTGCACTGACTTTAAAATAGGGACTGTGATGAGAATTTGTCATTTATTGTCCTTATCGGTCTATTAGGTAAATAGAAAATCATAGATGGACCATCCATGAAAACCCGAGTAGTAAAGCAATTGAACAGTAAAAAAAAAAAAGGACTTTACAGGGATCAGCAGTCAGACATTTCGCATTATACATCAGCTTATGAGTTGTCTTGCTATCTACTACGGAAGCAGTATTCTAAACACCATGGAATCTCAAAAATTAAAACACTTTACATGGGCAACTTTATTAGGAGTCATTCACACAAATCAGACAAATAACTCTCTTTACTTGTACACACAAAAATACAACTTTACAGTGCTTGCATTAAACATTTACTTGTAACATGTTGCTTAGATAATAATGCAATACTCTAATTGAAAAAAAACTGATATTTGGTGGGGGAAAAAATCTATCTTAATTAGATTAATTGTATTTAATTAGATATTTTTGTATTTTTACTCAGTCTCTTTTGAACGAGCTGGACAGAAGCACAGGACACTACAGGGATGAAGTAAATCTGAAGACAGCCATCATGTCATTCATAAACGCTGTGCTGAATGCTGGAGTTGGAGAGGTCAGCTGATGACAGAACTTATAAATTATATGACATATATACACTATTAACATGATGATTTCCTTTGTTTCTCTCAAAGGACAGTCTAGAGTTTCGCCTTCATCTTAGGTATGAGTTTCTGATGTTAGGAATTCAGCCAGTCATCGAGAAGCTGAGAGCACATGATAATGCCACGCTCGACAGGTACAGAACACCAGTTCAAATGGTGCTCCTCTCCACCTAACAATCAGTAAATGCATCATACTGTTGCTTCTAATAGAAAGGCTGTGTTTGTTTGTTTCAGACATCTGGACTTTTTTGAGATGGTGCGGAATGAGGATGAGTTAGAACTGGCCAAATGCTTTGACACTGTAAGATCTTTTACCTATTTGCACATGCCTTTTTTCATATCATGTCCTTAAATTTACAGAGCATTTATTATATACAGAACAGCTTGGTATTATTAGATTTGTTTATAAGGCTCCTGGCTTCATGTGTGTCCTAACTGGAAAAAAATGAATGAACTTTTTTTGTCCAGACACACGTGGACACCAAGAGTGCTGGACAGATGTTTGAGCTGATCAAGAAGAAACTGAGCAACACAGATGCCTACCCCCACCTTCTATCTATCTTAAAGCACTGCCTCCAAATGCCATGTGAGGATTTGAACTCTTCCATTTGACCCATTCAAAATATACCTTTTAATTTTTGGAATAATTTGTGTTTGGAATTCTCTTTGTGCTTGGGGCATGCCTGTGATGCCTTGAAAATTGAAATGCTTTCTTTGTAGGCAGCTTACTAAGTTTGGAACAGTGCCTACTATATATGTTTGTGTTTTGTATCATTTGCTTTGTATTTAATTATAACCATCCCTGCATTTCCCAGCTAATGAAGTGATGGTATCACATTGTAAAACTGTATTACTTTTATAGATGCGTGGGACTAAGGAATTCTCATATTCATATGATATGTACATGCTCCAAGAATACCATTTAAATATCATGTTACATGTCCAGAAAAGCATGGCATTACCATGACATCATATCCCAAAAAAGGCTTGTTTATGACTTTGTAAAATGTTTTCAGATAAACGTGGTGCAGGCAGTATACAGCAATGGCAACTTTTAGACCGCATCCTTCAGCAAATTGTTCTACAAGATGAGAAGGGAGAAAATCCAGATGTTTCACCCCTGGACAATTTCAACGTTAAGAACATCATTAGAATGTAAGTGCCCAACTCAAAACACACTGTGCACATGATTTTAACCATCAAATGTTCAAATAATAATACTGCTCATGAAAAGTTAACTTTATTAGAGTAGAGTAATATTTTTAAGCCAAAAGGCAATGATAAAGTCCTGGATTATCTTTAGTTCTTTTAAAGATCAAAGCTCACTGCCCGCTGTAGGGATTCTAAAATGTTTTGTACTCATTGAATCACAAAGCCAGTGGCGTGCACTGGTGGGGAGCCGGGGGGTTCGAGCCCCTGCCCCTTTCAGGTCCGACGCTAAAGTGCCCTTGCAGTCCAGTCTGCCACCGGTCCGCGATTTCTGCCGAGGGTAGGGGTGTGTGATATGAAGATTTTTGATCGTGGACTATAAAAATGTCTCCACGTTCTGCTTTTGAAGAAA
Source organism: Sinocyclocheilus grahami (assembly GCF_001515645.1). NCBI lineage: Eukaryota > Metazoa > Chordata > Actinopteri > Cypriniformes > Cyprinidae > Sinocyclocheilus > Sinocyclocheilus grahami. The sequence continues at coordinate 518,076 of NW_015505658.1, read as the reverse complement.
TATCGTTGTATCGTGCTACAGCGCATATTCTATCAGCTGCCGTTCTGGTGCCGCCGAATCAATATACTGTACAACGCGACATACATTAACATCAGTGTTAACTCAGCGGTAGAGTTACTATTGCACTTATTCACAATCACAAAAGTAATTTTTTTGCATCTGCTTTAAAGCCTTGTTAAAATTTCATTCGTGTGCTGTTCTGACAGGCGTTTTTCTGAGCACACCCAAAGCGTGCACACGAAAACGAAAAAGCCCGTCAAACAGTGCCTGATTACTGAACTAAGTTATGTTTTGTGCTAATACTGTCAAAACACACACGGTTTATGTATAGACTCAGTTGGTTATGTCTAAAATGAAAGTAAACAACGGATGTGTGCCTGTATATTAGATGCGTGCATGTCTTAAAGGGACAGTACTGAACATGCTGCCGACTGTAATTAAAGGGATAGTTCACTCTAAAACTTAATTTCTGTCATTATTTATTCACTCACATGTTGTCCCAAACCTATATTAATTTATTTCTTGTGCTGAACACAAAAGAAGATATTTTGAAGAATCCGGGTAACCAAACAGTTGCTGGTCCACACTGACTTTGATAGTAGGAAAAAAAATACTAGGGCAAATACCAGCAACTGTTTGGTTTTCCAGCTTCTTCAAAATAGCGTTTATGTTTAGCAGAAGAAGGAAACTCATTCAGGTTTAAACCAACTTTTGAGTGAGTAAATGAAGGTATAAAAATAAAACACTAGCCTATTTTAATTTTGGGGTGAATTATTCCTTTAATGTTAATAAAACACCAAACACAAAGAGAAAAATCATTCAATACTCTTGACTGAAAAACTTTAATATAGTTGCTTTAATAGGAATCAGTGTATTTAGTGTTTTATTTTTATATTTGTTCATAATTTTTTTTTGAATGCTCCTGCTAAATACACCTATTGTAGCCTACCTGAAAATAAAACACTATTTTATTTGTATATTATGTGTATTTGTAATGTGAATCTTTGTTCTCATTTTTTAATAACAAAGATAAAATAATGACAAAGATTTTTTTATCTTCACCCACTTTGGCCTAAATATCCGCCATACTTGTTCATATTTTGTTACCTTGAAAGGCTTTGTCTTTATAATAGGGAAATTAGTTTGGCTGTAATGCTCAAACAGCTTGCAAAATAGAAAAACCAACATGACAAAGAATCGTGATAAAATCGTGAATCGTGATAGTTCTGCCATATCGCCCACCCCTAGCCGAGGAGGAACAAACCCATACAACCATGCTTTCTCTGCATGTTTTCTCCTTTCTTAGTATCTCTTTGTCCTCACATTTGCTGGTTATCAATTTACTTGCCTCACATTTTCACATCTCTTATTTATTTGCTTTTTGTATTCCTTGTCCCGCTTCCATCTACACACAGTCCAGATAAACGTTTATGGACATCCATGTGCTCTATTTCCACCAGTGTGCCACCACCAGAAGATGTTTAAGGTGGCATTGGAATGTGTAAGCACAGGGAACCTGCTACTAGCAAATCTGCTCATGCTTACCCATAATGTTTAACTCTTTCCAGTTGCAAAAAAATTACCTTAGTGAAACAGAGCTGTAATATACTGGTTGCATTTAAGACATCTTGGGCAATTATGTTTCGTTAACCAGTTTAGGAGCAAGTTGTCCAAACGAACAGATAAAATAATGGAATTTTTATTTCCAGTGTTGGATGGTAGCAAGCAATTTATTGTTTTACCCCAATAATGTCAGTCTGCCTACAAACGAATCAAACTTGGTTTTTGAAATAAAAAGTATTTTTAAATATAGTGCAATAAATCCTCTACAGTATGTTAACAGCTTGAGTGGAAACTGCATCTTTATCCTCTTTTCCTGTGTTCTTATTATTCATATATATATTTCATTGTATTCTCCAGTGCTGGCAGTAAATATTACTGTATCTGTATTTCATTTCCCTCTTTCTGCAGCTATGGAAAGCAACGCATGTCAAGGTGTCACTTTAGATTTCTTTACTAGATCCTCCCTTAAACCTCAAACAGTGTCCACTTACAAAACGATTCACAACCAGACTAAACTAACACCTTTTATTAAAAAAAAGTTATAAATATGTTAAGGAAATCTTCCCCAACTTAATGTCATTGCTTTGGTTTAACAGTGCCCCCTTTGGTTTAAAGACCCCATGAATTGGCTTGATGACCAGTTTTCTTTTGTATGTTGCGTCTGTTTCACAGCCAGACTACAAACCACATAGCAAACCCATACTTGACAGCTTGTACCATGGATGTGACCAATGAAGGCTACTTCAAAATGAATAAGTTCTACCCATTTGCCATTTGTAATCAGTTGATGTTTTCGAAAATAAACTGATGAGCCATAATTTGGCACTTATTATTACTAGTTGAAAAAAGGTAGTATTTATAATTAAGAGGGACATTCTGGAGAGTATTTTATTGGACAAAAATGATATACACCTCTGTGGACAAGAAGATTCATAAATCTGTTTGGTCTCATAAAAGCTAACATTCTAAAAAGGACATTTTCATGGTGTCTTTAATGTTGGTTTTTGGTAACAGTTGACAAATAACAAACAGTAATATAAATAGATAATGACTGAGGTAAGTGTAGAAAAAAGGGCAAAATTAATTTGATAACCCTGTGCAGTTGAGCTCAACTTAATGAGACTTCATTCTGTCTACAGGCTTGTCAATGAGAATGAAGTCAAACAGTGGCGAGATCAAGCAGAAAAGTTCAGAAAAGGTAAGAGTGCACACTGACTTGCATAGCTGAGCCTGGGTGACCTTATGTAATGATAATGCACATGTGTTTTTTAGAGCATGTAGAGCTGATGGCTCGGCTGGAAAGGAAAGAAAGAGAGTGTGAGACCAAGACACAAGAGAAGGATGATATGATGAAGACACTCAACAAGATGAAGGACAAACTGCAGAAAGAAGGAGTGGAGTTGCGCTCTGCCAGGGAGCATGTATTAGACCTGTCCTCCCACATTAGCAACATTTCAGTGAGTTCACCATCTGTTCATTTCTAGTTTGCTGTAGTTTTATGATTTACTTTGATCTCAGAAAGTAGAACAATTGCACAATAATATTAGAACTTCTATGTTGATGTTTTTATTGTGTTGTTTAGTAAGAGATGCTTGAGGAGAAGCTGTTTTGGTTAAGCATGAGTTATATGTGATGGTTTATACATTGCAGAAACTTTGTCTAACATATTTTATGCAAATTATTTGATCTTTTTCACTTTAAGAATGGTGGAGTTCATTTACACATTCCCCCTCCGCTTCCTGGGAGCCCGATGGCTCCGCCTCCACCACCTATGATGATGGATAACTTCCCTCCTCCTCCTCCACCTATTGCTTTTTCCAGCCCACACCCACCACCTCCTCCACCTCCCCCGGGGGGTCCTCCAGCCCCACCTGGGGCCCCGCCCATCTTTTCTGGGATTCCACCTCCACCTGGATCTGCTTCCATTAGCTCCACAACCAGCCTACGCACAAAGAGCATCCCACAACCTTCACAACCACTAAAATCCTTTAACTGGTCCAAACTGGGAGAGGTGAGTCAGTTTTTATTTTAATTTATTTATTTGGTGGTACTTGCGGTATTAAAATTCCTCATAGTTAATGCAAAGTTATACTTTCTGAGATTAGGTCATTTATTTTTTTATTTTCTGAGACTAACCCTTAATTGCAGTCATCTTTCCTGATTTCCCGATTTTTAGAACAAGATCACTGGTACGATCTGGTATGAGATTGATGACAGAAGGACCTTTAAAATTCTTGACCTAAAGGACATTGAGAAGATGTTTTCAGCTTACCAGAGGCAGCAAGTATGCAAATGTGGCACACAAGAGTTACATCTCAGCTGTGCTTAAATACCAAACAAATAATTTTCGCATTCAATATTAGATATTTCTAAAATAACTTCTGCAATGATGTTCTGAAATAACAGCTGTACTGATATTCTTATTTATGTTTGTGAAATGTGTGTGTGTGGGGTGGGGGGACTGAATACACACCAACTCTAAATTGAGGTCCCCATGGGTAAACACACTTATAAATCATGCAGAATGATTATTTTAAGAATGTAAAAATGTAGAAAGTTTTCTGTGATGGGTAGGTTTAGGTGTAGGGTTGGTGTAGAATGATAGAATATATGGTTTGTACAGTATAAAAACCATTATGCTTATGGACAGTCCCCACAAGGATTGTAAACCATGTGTGTGTGTGTGTGTGTGTGTGTGTGCCTACTTAACCATATTTTGGGGACAAATATGTACCCAAAAGTGAGCAAAACCTGACAAAATCGCCAAAAACCTCAATTTGGGGACGTCCTCATTTGTAAAACTGGTATAAAAATAAAGTAAACAAAGTTTTTTTGAAATTGTAAAAATGCAGAAAGTTTTCTGTGAGGGGTAGGAGTAGGGGTGGGGTTAGGTTAAAAAATTTATAACTATCTGTATATAAAAACAATATAAGTCTATGTAATGTCCCCATTTAGATAGCTACTGTAAGTTAACGTGTCTGTGTGTGTGTGTGCGTGAGAGAGAAAGAGGGAGAGAGAGTATTTGGAACCTCGGGCATTACAGCAGTGGCTAAAGCAACTATTCTTTGCTAAATGGCTTGTAATAGATGCGTCTGTGCTTTAAGCATGAAGTAGTATGTTAGTGCATTTAGAGCAGAAATGCTGCAGATATGCTCTCAGGCCCAATGTCAACAAAAGTCAGAAAGCAAGCGATTCTGGGGCCTGTGAGAATGTTTGCTGTAGTCAGCTCTGGCTGAGTCTTCTGCTGTAGTTCTGCCGCTTGAGTTGTTAATTTCTGCATGTCTTCCAATGTTTCTTGTTTTTTTTTCTCTGCTGCTGTACCACTGACTGGCCAGGAGCTGCTCACTAACCAATCATTCAAGCAGGTGAGTGATTGGTCCAATTAAAGCTACTTTACTGCCAGAACGGGGTCAGAAATGAACGTTTCTATTAAGCAGCAATATTTGCTATGTTGTATCTGTGTTGTCTTTTATGTAAAATGCTTAAATTTGACTAATTCAATCAATCAGAATACTACAGACTCTTACCAATACAATTTTATTAACATCAACAAAAACCCATACATGCAATGGTGGAACAAAAACTGTAAAAATAAATCTAAACCTGTCATTTAGATTTATTGACACAGACTGTTAATTCTTCTCAAAGCTGAGTACATGTATTTACAAAATTACATAATCTAATAGCCTACATGAAGTATATACAGGTGCATCTCAATAAATTAGAATGTCATGGAAAAGTTCATTTATTTCGGTAATTAAACTCAAATTGTGAAACTCGTGTATTAAATAAATTCAATGCACACAGACTGAAGTAGTTTAAGTCTTTGGTTCTTTTAATTGTGATGATTTTGGCTCACATTTAACAAAAACCCACCAATTCACTATCTCAACAAATTAGAATGAATGAAAAGTGAATTGTTGGCCTTCTGGAAAGTATGTTAATTTACTGTACATGTACTCAATACTTGGTAGGGGCTCCTTTTGCTTTAATTACTGCCTCAATTCGGCGTGGCATGGAGGTGATCAGTTTGTGGCACTGCTGAGGTGGTATGGAAGCCCAGGTTTCTTTGACAGTGGCCTTCAGCTCATCTGCATTTTTTTTGGTCTCTTGTTTCTCATTTTCCTCTTGACAATACCCCATAGATTCTCTATGGGGTTCAGGTCTGGTGAGCTTGCTGGCCAGTCAAGCACACCAACACCATGGTCATTTAACCAACTTTTGGTGCTTTTGGCAGTGTGGGCAGGTGCCAAATCCTGCTAGGAAATTAAATCAGCATCTTCAAAATGCTGGTCAGCAGAATGAAGCATGAAGTGCTCCAAAATTTCTTCCACACTTTTTCCTTCCACTCAACTTTCTGTTAACATGCTTGGATACAGCACTCTGTGAACAGCCAGCTTCTTTGGCAATGAATGTTTGTGGCTTACCCTCCTTGTGAAGGGTGTCAGTGATTGTCTTCTGGACAACTGTCAGATCAGCAGTCTTCCCCATGATTGTGTAGCCTAGTGAACCAAACTGAGAGACCATTTTGAAGGCTCAGGAAACGTTTTGAATTGATTAGCTGATTGGCATGTCACCAATTTGTTGAGAGTGTGGATTGGTGGTTTTTTGTTAAATGTGAGCCAAAATCATCACAATTAAAAGAACCAATGATTTAAACTACTTCAGTCGGTGTGCATTGAATTTCTTTAATACACAAGTTTCACAATTTGAGTTGAATTACTGAAATAATTGAACTTTTTCACGACATTCTAATTTATTGAGATGCACTGTAAGCTGTAAAAAAAAAAAAAACTAATTACAGGGTTGGACTGCAATATGACAAACTCACTATTGTCAAATATTGTTCTTGATATTGTAATAATTATTTTTAATGCTGATTAATAGAATTAATAAAAATGTTTCTGTGTTTAAGGAAACTGTCCTGTTATGGCTACACAGTCATAACAAGCATGGAACCATTTGTGAATTAGTTTATTGCTTTTTACACAGCAGAATATTAAGACTTCACATTGGATATTTTAATAGCATGATAAACAGAATGGTTATTCAAACTGGGAATAAATTATATACAGAAATTTAAGCATATAAAGAATGATCACTGAAGTGTTTAATGACAGTCTAGTGCAAGTTATGCAGACTTGCAGAAACTCCTGTTACAATCACTGAAGCTGTTTACACTGCACAGTGAATCTCTGTTACTAATGTAATATCTGAACTTTTTTGTTTATGATGAGAGAATTCAAGAGAGTGGAGAATTCAGCCTCAGATTGGCCAATGCATTTACAAGCCAACAGAAATGTGTGGGATTGACTATAATGTAAAAAAACATTAAAAAAAAATCATTTTCAATTTTTGACCCCTTGTCTTGAATTTGGGGGGCATTTTTGTACAATTTGGTTGCATTTTTGCCCCAAGCCCCAGGCAATTACCAACCCTACATTCACCGTCTTATTACATGCTGTCTATTACAGCTATTTTGGCCACTGTAACCAAAGGAAATCTGAATTAATGTGACAGGTGATGGAAAAGTCTGAACTAAAATCTTAAAAGAATAGTTAATCCACACTTGAAAATTCTGTCATAGTTTTCTCACCCACATGTTGTTCTCTAGGTGACTTGTGTCTTTGACAAAACAAAATGAGATGTTAGGGAGAATGTTATATAGCTAATTTCCGTACAATTATGATGAATGGAATCTGGTACTGTCAATATCCAAAAATGACAAAGAAGCACTGTAAAAGTATGTTTGCTTATATTCAGTTATGACATATTAGGTAGGATTAGGATATAGTGATACCTTATTAGTCTTGACAGCCCCTGATCACGGTATAATTTCGATGTATGGAAAGGAGCAAGTTTGGAGCAGCATGGGGTTAAAATGACAATGGAATTTAAATTTTTGAGGGAACTGTTCCTTTAAGTATTTTAGAGATCTAGTTTTCACATCCAGCCTCATCTTGCAGTAGTATAATTATCTTTCTTCTCAAATGCCTGGAGTGAATAATTGGTGTGTTTATTTATTTATTTTTTAAATGGCTAAACTACTGTGATAGAACAGTAATTGGCTGAATAACTGTAATTATCACTAATGTGTCTACTTACTGAATTAATTACTGAACATTAATACACAGATGACTAAAATGTAGATGAGGCATGTTGTGGAAAGTAACGACCTTTCACCTGTCCCGCATTCTTCATGTTACTGCTCAGAGAGAGCTGCAGGGGTGTGTAAGAAGTGTGCTTTCTTTGGACCAATGTGGAGTTACATGACCCATGTAACCTCATCGAACATTCACAGCACAGGAAACGGTCCGGACCTATAAATAGACGACTGTTCTCGGTGAAACAGTCAAGCTTCTTTTAAGCATCTTTGGTGTTTCAGCTGCATGATTATTTTTGACACGCTGTTCTGAATACTGGCCTTTTGAGAGACATATAGAAAGTTAGGAATATTTTGTATGTTTTATTTTTACTGATTCATTCAGATTAGAAAAACTGGTTTGAAAGACAAAAAAATAGTTCATTGTTTATTCAAAACAGCAATGAAATCATTGTCCTAAGCTTTGGTTGATTCATAAATAAAATGTCAACCTTTGCCTAAATACAAGCCAAAGCACAATCCCACATTATAAGTTACTTTTTGCTATCTGTAAATTAAAAATTGTCATTCAAAAATACTTCATAATACTCATTCATTATTGTAATTATAACGAAAACGAATCCAAACCATTTTCTCCTTTTCTGCAGAAAGAAACAGGATCAATGGATGACCTTTATCTGAGCTCACGCAAAGTCAAAGAGCTGTCTGTTATTGATGGACGGAGGGCCCAAAACTGTGTCATCCTGCTTTCCAAGTATGTACTTGTCCTGAGTCAGCATTGATGTATAAAGTCAACCTATCAGTTATTCCGGAAAACTGATGCTACGCTTCTAATGAAGCCCAAAATGTAAAAATTTGTGAAAAAATATTTTTAAAATGGTTGGCTAATTATGTAATACCTGGTCACAACTTTTTTTAGTCACATAAAAATAATCTGAATCTGAAAGGAGAGACAGATCAGGTGTTTCTACTTTCTTAATAACATGTTAAATATGCCAAAGCACAATCCCACATTATAAGTTACTTTTTGCTATCTGTAAATTAAAAATTGTCATTCAAAAATACTTCATAATACTCATTCATTATTGTAATTATAACGAAAACGAATCCAAACCATTTTCTCCTTTTCTGCAGAAAGAAACAGGATCAATGGATGACCTTTATCTGAGCTCACGCAAAGTCAAAGAGCTGTCTGTTATTGATGGACGGAGGGCCCAAAACTGTGTCATCCTGCTTTCCAAGTATGTACTTGTCCTGAGTCAGCATTGATGTATAAAGTCAACCTATCAGTTATTCCGGAAAACTGATGCTACGCTTCTAATGAAGCCCAAAATGTAAAAATTTGTGAAAAAATATTTTTTAAATGGTTGGCTAATTATGTAATACCTGGTCACAACTTTTTTTAGTCACATAAAAATAATCTGAATCTGAAAGGAGAGACAGATCAGGTGTTTCTACTTTCTTAATAACATGTTAAATATTAACATTTTACATAATTAACAAAAAACATTTCTGTCCATATAGGTTAAAAATGAGCAATGAAGAGATAAAGAGAGCCATTCTGGAGATGGATGAGAGGGAGGAGCTGGCTAAAGACATGTTAGAGCAGGTGAGGGCTATCCAATGGTTTCATCAAGAAATATATAACTACAATGTTTTTAATTAGTACTTTTATTATATACGAGTAAACACTCTCTATGGGTACATGTATTCACAGCTGCTGAAGTTTGTTCCTGAGAAAAGTGATATTGACCTTCTGGAGGAACACAAACATGAGCTTGAGCGTATGGCCCGGGCTGACCGCTTCCTGTTTGAGATGAGCAGGTACTGCGAAATAATTGAATCTTAGATTAAATGCATTTGATAAATGAGCACAATTATTTATGACTTCAGAAATAATTAAAAAATCTACTTTGGATGAGTGAAGAATAATACTATTGAAAGTTCTTGATCAGAAGATTTAATACTAAATTGCGTTAATTACACAACAGGCAACAAACCAGGATTGGCAGTCATTTACATTTCTTCAGCATATTTTACCTCCAAAGAAACAGGACTCTGCAAAAATCTGTGGTATCTAGAAATCCCAAAGTCACCATTTATCATGAGGCCAGAAACGTACTTTACGCAAGAGCATGAATGCAGCCATCTTTGACAAGCATGCATACTTGCATAAATCTACATTTTATAAAGCAACAATGCACAGAGTCATACTTGCATATCTAATAGCTAATAACCAAACAAAAGTACTTGCACTGGCTAAGCACCCACAGCTATGTCTGCATACTTTGTAAAATACGTTTTTCACAGAAGAAAATGCTGAGTAATGTAAGATAACTACTTGTAATTAATATGGTTAGAAATAATGTTAGGTTGAAGGTTTTGGTTCAAGGTCTGTATATAGTTATTTTAGTAAGTACATACAAGTAAAATAAACTTGGGGGGGGGGGTATAACTAATATGTCTTTATGTCCATTTTGGGAGGAAATGTGGCATTTTGTAAGATTCAACCCAGTGACTAAAACTGAATAATTTTGACTTTTTTTCTCTATCAGAATCGACCACTATCAACAGAGGATCCAGTCTCTTTTCTTCAAAAAGAAGTTTGCAGAGCGCCTAGCAGAAATAAAACCAAAGGTTGAAGGTTGGTAGGTTTAGAAGGAATGTTACTGGAGGTGTTTCTTTGCAAATTAACACAGGCTCATATTGAAGTGATAGAGGCCAGAAACGGCTGTATAAATGTGATTTGGAAGAAGTGGATATTAGAGCATGAGTCAGGTATGTTTGTGAGTGTGTGTGGCTTTTATACTTGAATTCATCTCCAGTTCAAATAAAGAACAGAGTTTCCACGGAGGCTGTTTTGGAAAGCTGGCACATGTTGAGAGGGGAGAGTCGTTCTCATAAACGCTGCTTTTTTCTTCAGAGTTTCAAGCTTTTTTACAAGAAAGAGTCATGGCATGCATGTTCTTGCATAGTACTTCAGATAACCATAAGCCTGCCCAAATTCTGGTTAAAGACCTGTCCCTGCACATTAATGATGATCTTAGCTACCCTTTAAGGGACAGATCAACTAAAAACAAACATACAGTAGTCATCATTTGATCTACCTAATGTCATAAAAAAAGATTTCCTTTCCTCTGTGAAACACAGGAGATGCTTTGAAGATTGTTCATGCTGCTCTTTTCCATAATGTGATACATAGCCATACATTAGCTTTGTGTGAAAAACAGACTGGAATTGAAATAGCTGAAAAGATCACTAACACCTTGCATATCCTCAAATTTCTCAGTACATACACTGATCTCTAATATTGACTAATTACAAATTTACACAACCTAAGGTGAAAAACAATTACAAAGGTAAACATTAAGGGTGCTAATATGACATAGTTTCCCTAATTTGACAATGCCATGTCATGTCTACAGTTATAAGTCCAAGCACAAGGAGTAAGACGCTAAGTTGATAGCAGTGTCTAATTAAGCTTTATTGAGCAGAAAGAATGGGTGCCATCAACACAGACAAAACAAATGAAGGACTTCTCTGGCCCACCCTTGCACATTAAATCGTGTCAACAGGAAGGCATTTTAAATGTTTTAACATCGAGGCAAAGGAAGTCTAACTTTGGCTAAGACCCTTCGGGAAAACGCTTTTTGTGGGAAACTGGCAGCTGTAAAATTGTGGACAGGCATCAAAGTTGCACACTCTTTCTTGTTCCCGCTGGAGCGACTGCAGTACTGTGGCTCTATGATGGGAACTGAGGCAAAACTGGAGTTAAGACTAGTTCACCCCACTCACAAAAACAAAAAAGTGAGGATAAACATCAGTTTAGTACCAGTATTATTTAGTAATTTGGACTTTTTGGAAAACATAGGGTTTTACACTGGGCTGTGTAATTCATTTGTGTAAACTGGAACTGGGAGAAAAGATTATTTAAAAAAATAATAATTTTATTTGTTTGCTCATTCATGCTGACATTACTGTGGGTACTGATCTTGTATAGTGAATCGTGTTGATCATGAAATGATTACAATTGCCTTTTGGTCCCTCATACAGAATAATTTGGTTTCGATATGTTATCCTCTGGCAAACTTCTTTTTACCATTTTTCAGTTGATCAGAAATGAGCTTATGACTGGGCCCAGGCAGAATCTGCTGCCTTTTCCCACATTTTCTGCACATTCTGTGCAATGGAATTACGTGTGGTAAAAAACAAAGCTGAGGGTACTACACTCTTATTGGTAGCTAAAAGCACAATCAAATTAGCCAATATATATATATATATATATATATAGATATAAAAGCTTTGGTGAATTCTGCATAAATCTGCTGAGCCTGTTTATGACCTAACTTATGAATATTTAATCCAGAAATGATAAACACTTAATATTCAACAAATTCCAGTTAAGTCTGTGAAAGAAGTTCATGTTGTCCATATTACCTGATAATAAATATGTCAGTATTATATAGACATCATGGAGGCTACAGTAATATCTTTGATATCTTTTCTTCTATCTTTAGCTATTCTGTGTGCGTCTCGTGAGGTGATGAGAAGTAAGCACCTGACACAGGTTCTGGAAGTGGTTTTGGCATTCGGGAACTTCATGAACAAAGGACAGAGGGGCAACGCATATGGTTTCAAAGTGTCCAGCCTCAACAAGATCATAGACACCAAGTCAAGTATAGACAGGTCAGAGGTCAATGAAGAGGTTTTTAGCTTGTTCATCTGAATGCATATCTAATGTCACTGTTTTCAGTCAATGCATCTATTAGACTTTCCACTGCTACCATTGAGATGTTAAATGCAATTTACAGAATTGGTGTAATCAGTCAACTTTATTTATTATTAGTAAATTCTAGTTGTCACTTAAAAATGTTCACATAAGGCATTGTTTTTTTTCTTTTTTTCTTCTAATAAAATAATTGCAGTTCTGTTTCCACAAGTTTATTAGCATAAATTGCATCAGATCTCTTAAAAATTCAAAGCATCCATTCAGTGTTTAAAAAAAGGATTTGTTGATGAATGATATTGAGTTTACATTATGGTATGACAATCACTAAATGTGGTTAATAACACTGGTAAATCTGTTTTTCATTTCTTTGCTTTAAACTTGAAATAAATTAATAATTCTTTATGCATTTTCTACAGGAACATCACCATGTTGCATTACCTGATCATGATCTTTGAGAAAAATTACCCTGACATCCTAAATATTCAACAGGACTTGGCCTCTATACCAGAAGCTGCCAAAGTCAAGTGAGCCACGCACTGCATTCTGTTGAGCATAAATATAGTATGTACTATTGTTTTTGATAGGCCTAGGCTGTTTTGTATCTCAGTTGTCTTATTTTTACTCTCACAGTCTGGCTGAGCTGGAGAAGGAAGTGTTCATCATTAGGAGCGGCCTGAAAGCTCTGGAGGCGGTGAGTCATTCATCATTTATTTCTTCAACTTAAAGCGTTCTCATCAGAGGTACCCTGAAACATTACTGACATACCCCTTTATTATATATATATTTAATTTTTTTTTTAAAAAATGTTTCACTGTTGCAACACTCTTTGACAGCAGTTTGTCAGCTACTTATTTTTTCTGTTAGTAAAGAAGCTTTATACAAACAACTTTTGTGGATAATGGGTGAATATAGTTCACCCACAAATTTACTTATGTTTGGACACTTGCGATAAATATAGTTGCATTCAGTGAAACCTCCAAAATCATTGCATTATAATAAATGTTTGGCATGATAACAGTACACTTTTTGGTCTTTGTCACACTAGTCCTAAAAAACAGTGAAAAATAGGAATATAAAAGAGTATAGGAATATAAAGAATATAAAATTCAAATTTTTAAATTCTATTCAATTCTAATTTCAAAACCTTACAGTTCCTACAACTTCCTAGAAAGTTTATCAGTAAAAAACAAAAAAAACAAACAAAAAAAACACCTGTAGTCAGATTTAATTAGGAGCAACAAAAAAGGATAAATTCCGATTGAATCAAAATTGTATTGTTTACATCAGGAGTTACGATACCAGCAGAGCCGAGCATGTGACTGGGGAGACAAGTTTGTCCCAGTGGTCAGTGACTTCATCACAGTTGCTAGCTTCAGCTTCTCTGAACTTGAGGAACTACTCACTGAAGCCAAAGATAAGGTAACATCTTCACTTAATTATTCAGTCACAATAATCAATCTTACTTTTTAACCTCCATCCTTAAATACCCAACCTAATAAAGCTATTGGCACATTCATTTTCATTCCACATTCCAAAAGAAAGGTTTTATTTTAGCTAGATAAAATCGCACAATGGTTCTTTGGCAGCGAGAGAGAAAACAAGAGGCCTGGCTCAGTGCCTAGGGCTGAAAATGTTTTCTCCAATATGACCTTAGAGTTATTGTTAAGGGTAGAACAGGGTCTTTGAGTGGGTCACAGTAGAGGGTTGTAGAGTGGAGCTGGGCTTTTATAGAGAATCATGGAAGGATAGGCCCTTTCTGGAGGAGCCCAGCAGGCCTTCCCGTCCCCCCTTGTTTATCGCTTTGAGCTCTGCCAACCCTGTGCATGGGCCGGAGCCTGACATCTTAGAAGGAAGAAGGAATAGGGAGTGAGTGAGAAAGAACGAAAAAGACAGAGAAAAGAGAGGGCTTTGTGTACCCTTCCTGGCTCGGCATGATGACTTAAACATCCCGAGGAATCCCGGCAGCCGATCCTAAATTTCTCAGGGTTTTTACTCAAGGGTTTGAGGAGATTTATTTCTTTTGAAATGTGGCTTGGTCTCAACTCCACCCCCGCTGTGGTATGTCCCCAACTCTCAAATACATGAGAGAACCATTCTGAAAGCCATAGGGAATACATTTGGGATTTGTCCATGTGTGTTTGTGAGTGTGTTAGTGGGCTTTTCTGTGGTGGTGGAAAGTGTGTGTAGGGATATGTTTTGGTCACTGGGTGGACTGACAGAATCTTTATCCGAGCTCCAGTCCCCAGAACAGAACCGTCAATTTAACCCAGTCCACTGTTATCCAAATTATTTACTTAGTAAAGCCATAAAAGTTCGGAGAGACTTCACAAGTAATGGCTGACCTTGAAGCTCTGAGTTATTTGGACACAAAGGTCTTCCTGTGCTTTCCAGACAGATCTACCTCTTCCTGCTGTCCTCGATGGGTCAGAATTCCATCTCCTGTAAGTGATTCTGTAGTCTGAGGTGGGCCAAAATGAACACAAACATTATGGCTGAGAACAATGGTAGAGTATTGTCAACACTGAGATGTTGAAGAGACAGATCTCTCTGATGGCTTGTACAGTAGTTGTTGGGGCACTCACAACCTAAAGGTTGAGATTTTAATTTGAGATTTTAAGATTCTTTCCATAGTCGCAGGACTGCATATGCCCTCAAAATGGGAGATCTATGAAAATCTAAAGCTCAGTGCTGGAAAGCAGAATTATTGTTTCAGTTTCACAATAAAAAAAGAACGGTTTTGACTTCACATGGAATAGTGTCTCTTATGAGATAATTAGCTGCTCCATTGAACTGAGACAAAAAACTTGGCCAGAATCACAATGATAGAGATGCCAGTTAGAATTGAGACAAATTAGTTCCCCATGGCAAATCTACTGTGGGTGAAGACCCAGTATATACTCTCTTGGCAGACAGACCTTCAAATGGCTTTTGGAGCAAAGACCTTTGGCACCTTGGTATGCCAAACCACAGTAAAAGTGGATGCACTTTTTGCGTATGTACATTTAGTTTGCCACAAACGTTCAGCCACAGCATCTGTCTACAATTTGATTATGTAGTTCCAGCAGTCCATTTTTAAGTAGAGATCAAAACATCTTTGAAATATTTGTTCCAAAACAAAACAAAGACCCCTAATGACTACCATATCGGTTCTGAAAGATTATTGCAAGCTTACTTCCCAAGTGATGGGTTTGTGATTTCTGGGCTTTCACAGTGAACAGGATTCATATTTCTGTCCATAGGGCATATGGTCATCAAACCCGGCATGACCTATTACATTATCACTCTCCTCTCTTTCCTCTTCAATCCAGTTTTCTAAGTCTCTGAAGCATTTTGGAGAAGAGGAAGGTTGCATGCAACCGGATGAGTTTTTTGGAATATTTGACATCTTCCTGCAGTCGTTCAGCGAGGCCCGACACGACCTGGAGAACATGCAGCGACGCAAAGAGGAGGAAGAGAGGAGAATGCGCATGGAGGCCATGGTACATCTTTTCCTAAAACAGAAATGCACACAGAACACACACAGATGCTTACAGGATCCACCAATAATGTTACACTTTTGAATAATTTCACACTTGCTTGGAGGTTGTTCTGTCTTTGTGGTCTCTATTCATTAATGTATCAATTATCTGTTAACCAGAATTTACATAAATTATTCTTTTAATTTACACCTTGTGATGGACCTGCTGTCACTTCCAGTAGTTTCCATTCCTTCATCTTTGGAAAACATTTATTTTTCAGATCCTTCACGACATTGTCTCTCGATTTCTAACATCCTCAACTCAGAACCTTGTTAAAAATCTACTCATTCTTAATGCTGGGGTCCTTTTAAAGGCTGTGCAGACACTCCAACAGGCTGTCTAAACTGGATGTGTCAAAGCCAGTGTTCAAAACAAAAATTTAATTTTTGTAATGTTTACATGTAAATGTACACTCGATGCATTATCTAATAAATCATAATTATCAGGAGAAGAAAATGCACAGCTTTGTCACTTTGCCATGTACATGAAGTTAATGCATTTCAACAAACAAATTCTCACTTGTGCTGTATATCTTATGTTGAGGTTTGAGGGACCTTGAGGGAAAACATTCCATAAGTGAAGTTGACAGGTCTTGGAGTAATTTGTAGCACGACTCCAAATGCACTGGGGTCACTGTAATCACTCATGAGACCATGAATCACCTCAAAACAGCTCTGCTAGGGCCCTTCTGCATTGTGATGCTGTTATTGTAGGACATTTTCAAGATTGACCTCTATTAAATGTTTAGTTGGACTTAAAGCTACTTCAAATCATTTTTTACATTGGACAGAGGAAATAATAATATCATATGTGTTTATATAGGCTATACTAAAAAGACTATGATGCTGCTACTCTGTATTTTCATGGCTATTTTAAATGTACATCTCTGTTCATTTATCTATCCCAGCTGAAGGACCAGCGGGAGCGAGAAAGACGAGCAAAGAAAAGCACCGGAGGCAGTGTGTCAGAGGAGGTGGGGGAGTTTGATGATCTTGTATCGGCGCTTCGCTCAGGTGAAGTCTTCGACAAGGACTCTAAACTTAAACACAACCGCAAGCGCTCTGTCAACCAGCTGGCAGATTGTGGGGGTCGTGAAAGACCAGTCACCAAGGTGAACTATTGACCTCAGTGAATACAGTCAGAAGGAGTTCAGATTTTTATATTTACAGACTGACAGGGAACTCTCTTGAAATGCCATACACTGCCCTCTATTTTCTTTTTTGCTCAGACCAGTAATAACGGACAAGCTCAAAGATGGACAGGCTCACTGTAAGATCGTCTGGTTTATCCACAGATGAGAAGGATGCCCTGCAATCTCTTTCTTCTTGTTTCTGCTTGTTCCTCCTTCTTGATATGTAGTCACTCACACTGATCTCTTACTCTTGTTTATTTGTGGCGAAATGCACAACCTGAGTTTCAGTTTGGAAGAGCTGTTCAGTCTGGTGCTGCGAGGTCTCACAATAAGTCATAAGAGGTAGATATCATCTGAGTCACTTGTAGAATCCATATGGTTATCCTTCTAACCTGCAAAGGTTTTTGTCCTTTCTCTGCCGCCCATTTTCATGCTCTAATTTTAGGAGATTGAGCAATTTGGTACCTCTAATCTTCCGATCCAACTTTGCTTTTGGATTTAAAAGATGCAGCTGGTGCTTCCTAAACCTGAAAATGAAGGAAAAAAATAAAATATTGTTCAGTCCTGGATGTTGGAATTACCACACAGGCAATTATGACACTGTTGATACAGCCTTACAGGTTGGGATACCCCTTCCCCCAAGTGCCTCTATACATTAACGGCATTCCAAGGACTACCTCCTGTACGGAGATACTGATGAGAGAGAAGAGCACTTTCACAAAGACATACAAAGAATATGAAAATACGCTGAGTGTATTTAATTGCAGAAATTAAATGAACCCGTTGGATTGTTATACTTTATAATATTCTCATCTGTCATATACAACTGCACCTTTCATCCATATGACCTGAAGTAGCATTCTAGGAAAGAAGGGACCATGAAATTCTGTTTAAAAAAGCCTTTATCTATGAGCAGGTACTACCATGTGTCTTCATCACTTCTTCAGGTTAACATATTGAACCTTTGGGCCTTGATAATAATATTTAACAAAATAATGTCTTACATATTTTACTATCTAAATGTGTATAAAGAAACGCTAGGTACCCAGGTATGTAAAAAAGTTGTCTCTAGAATCGATTTGTAGAGATCCACTGAATTTTAGACTTTGTTCTCAAGGTCAACATTATGTAACCCACTTTGGTTTTCTTATTTGTTCGTTTTTTTTTTTTTTTTACCTGTATATTAAGTAGCTGTAGTCAGGACAAAGGTTGCAGATGTGCATACAATGACCTTGTAGCTGGCATGGTGTGGCAGAGAAAATGGTGTTAGAGAACACAAGAGGCCTCTGATATGGAAATAGACATATGAAGGCAATGAATGCAAACATTTGAAGGGGAAATGTAGATTCCAGTGAGATGGTGATTATGGATTGACAAAAAATGTATACCCCCTACCCCCACCCTGTAAGAATACTGTTTTCATCACAACATGCAGGTTACATTGCAGCAGTCTGAGGCCTCCTGTGTCCTCTGTCCATATGGGGTCACAGTTGGAGTTCTGTATAAGGTGATTGTGTTTATCTTTTAAGAGATAAAAGTTAAATATGGACACGCATGGTGCTATTTGTCCATTTTTGTGGGTACAGCTCTGCCCCTTCTGACCTTGCTTAAGGAACAAGAAGAGTGTCTGTGAGTGCAGGGCTTGTGGTATATCTATATTTCTTTGAGCCAGTAAGATCATTTATTAACAGTCCAAAAATACACAAGTTTTAAAACTTAGCTTACAAGTGCCATAACAATGGGCCAGTGCAGACATTCTCTCCTTTCTCACCTGTATCAGCTCATGTGTACTTATTTAGATGTTTCAAGATTGAAAGTTGTATATTTATGTTTGTGTACTTATTTTAATACCAAAAATAGTATTTGTAGTCCTATCTGTATTGTCACTTTTTCGTGACTAATGGCTTGAGATTGCTTATTACAAGTTAGTATTTTTGTACAACAGACGGTTCGTTCCAGGTTTGACCTGAAAAGAGCAGAGAGTTTTGTCTGGGACATTTAGAAAAATACAATTATTGGCCACTTAAATCTGAGCATTTGTAATTAGTTTGATTGCATTTCCTAAGGATTCCCCATAGAGGCTCTTATTAGATCGTATGGCAAAGCCCTAGTCTTGAGCTGCTTAATTGGAGATCATGTAGAATTAGGAATGTGGGTTTGCACAATTAACTGTTCTTTGTGCACCAAAATGAATATGACCCAACAGAAGAGAAGATATACACTTTGTTAGACAATTTTATAATAAAACATTCATTAAGTACTAAAAAAAATAATAATAATGCAACTTGCCTCTTGCCAAATTAAATCTGGGGCTATTTATTTTCATTTCCTTTACATCTCTGTCATTCTTGTCATGAGAAGAGTGGTACTGTTAGAAGTTACATTGTTCCACAGAACAACCTTGGTGTTCTGCCTTTTAAGCTTCACAAGAGTATTAAAATATTCAGTGTTATTATTTGTATTTGTTATGTATATCTGGTGATTGATTGTCCAAAACAGAAAGGAAAATATGTAGCTAGTTGCTTAATGCACTTTTTTGTAGGACATACTTTTTCCTGCATCACAAACCAGAGGAGCCAAAGGCTGAAAAAAAAGAAAAGAAAAAAAAAATCTAAGTGTATTTTTTTAGTTAAGGAATCAGGCCTACATAGATTAGATGTACATTTACCCACTAATCTATGTTCCATTGTTTTATAAAACTGTCTTTTCCAGCTCTTTGATTATTGTGGATTGAATATAGATAAGATATGAACTGTAGTTTGAATGGTAAAGAAAACTGATTATCTTTGGTACATTATACAAGATAAATATATAAGACTGCATCTGAAAGCACCATGCCAACTGCCTAAATTCACTTTTATATTTTAGATATTTTGAAATATGTTTTGCCTCCCACTTCTGTTTGGGACTTGATGTTTTCCCTATTGGCTCGAGTGGGGCATAGGAGTGGTTCTCTGATAATATATTGGTGTATTATTATCTGTGACAAGAAAAGCATCACACTTTGAATGTGTTCATGGAATGCTCCACCTATGATTTAGACAGGTTGTATTTGTGCCAAGTGCACCATTTTAAAGGTTGATTTGATAAGGGCCTCACATAATAGATGTATAGTTCTCAAAATATTTTGTACACCATCATAGTCATTTGAAAATAAAAAATAAAAAAAGGTGAAACTGAAGTTTGAGGAATGTGGAATGAGGATTTTTATTTTCCCCCTGTAAATTGAAGCTCTATTTATTTGGCTTAGTTATTTAGCTATATTTTGTATGTATACACAGCACTATGAAAGCATTTGAAGGGGAAATGTAGATTCCAGTGAGATGGTGATTATGGATTGACAAAAAATGTATACCCCCTACCCCCACCCTGTAAGAATACTGTTTTCATCACAACATGCAGGTTACATTGCAGCAGTCTGAGGCCTCCTGTGTCCTCTGTCCATATGGGGTCACAGTTGGAGTTCTGTATAAGGTGATTGTGTTTATCTTTTAAGAGATAAAAGTTAAATATGGACACGCATGGTGCTATTTGTCCATTTTTGTGGGTACAGCTCTGCCCCTTCTGACCTTGCTTAAGGAACAAGAAGAGTGTCTGTGAGTGCAGGGCTTGTGGTATATCTATATTTCTTTGAGCCAGTAAGATCATTTATTAACAGTCCAAAAATACACAAGTTTTAAAACTTAGCTTACAAGTGCCATAACAATGGGCCAGTGCAGACATTCTCTCCTTTCTCACCTGTATCAGCTCATGTGTACTTATTTAGATGTTTCAAGATTGAAAGTTGTATATTTATGTTTGTGTACTTATTTTAATACCAAAAATAGTATTTGTAGTCCTATCTGTATTGTCACTTTTTCGTGACTAATGGCTTGAGATTGCTTATTACAAGTTAGTATTTTTGTACAACAGACGGTTCGTTCCAGGTTTGACCTGAAAAGAGCAGAGAGTTTTGTCTGGGACATTTAGAAAAATACAATTATTGGCCACTTAAATCTGAGCATTTGTAATTAGTTTGATTGCATTTCCTAAGGATTCCCCATAGAGGCTCTTATTAGATCGTATGGCAAAGCCCTAGTCTTGAGCTGCTTAATTGGAGATCATGTAGAATTAGGAATGTGGGTTTGCACAATTAACTGTTCTTTGTGCACCAAAATGAATATGACCCAACAGAAGAGAAGATATACACTTTGTTAGACAATTTTATAATAAAACATTCATTAAGTACTTAATAATAAAATAATAATGCAACTTGCCTCTTGCCAAATTAAATCTGGGGCTATTTATTTTCATTTCCTTTACATCTCTTGTCATGAGACTTCAGTATTATTATTTGTATCTTTTATGTATATTTGGTCATTGATTGTCCAAAACAGAAAGTTAGCTATAGTTACTTGATGCACTTTTTTTGTAGGACAGATTTTTCCTGCATCACAAACCTGAGCAGCCAAAGGCTGAAAATAAAGAAAGAAAATCATATAAGTATATATCATATCAATCATACAAGTATATTTTTTTAGTTAAGAAATCAGGCCTACATAGATTAGGTGCAAGTTAACCAATAATCTGTGTTCCATTGTTTTATAAAACTGTCTTTTCCAGCTCTTTGATTATTGTGGATTGAATATAGATAAGATATGAACTGTAGTTTGAATGGTAAAGAAAACTGATTATCTTTGGTACATTATACAAGATAAATATATAAGACTGCATCTGAAAGCACCATGCCAACTGCCTAAATTCACTTTTATATTTTAGATATTTTGAAATATGTTTTGCCTCCCACTTCTGTTTGGGACTTGATGTTTTCCCTATTGGCTCGGGTGGGGCATATGAGTGGTTCTCTGATAATATATTGGTGTATTATCTGTGACAAGAAAAGCATCACACTTTGAATGTGTTCATGGAATGCTCCACCTATGATTTAGACAGGTTGTATTTGTGCCAAGTGCACCATTTTAAAGGTTGATTTGATAAGGGCCTCACATAATAGATGTATAGTTCTCAAAATATTTTGTACACCATCATAGTCATTTGAAAATAAAAAATAAAAAAAGAAGGTGAAACTGAAGTTTGAGGAATGTGGAATGAGGATTTTTATTTTCCCCCTGTAAATTGAAGCTCTATTTATTTGGCTTAGTTATTTAGCTATATTTTGTATGTATACACAGCACTATGAAAGAAATGATATAACTATATTGTGATTTAATATTTGTTAGATAGTTTGTATGAGAATGACAAGCCTTTCATTTATATATATTTGTTTGTTTATGGTCCGACCCTCAACCCCTCCACCTGACCCCCTTTCCATGTGACATTTTGTAGGGTAAAAATAAACTTGTTTCAATGACATCTGGGTAAATTCTTTACTTTGGGTTACACTTCTGTACAGCTGGCTCTTAAAACCCATATATGTCTTTGTACTATGAATATACTAGGCAGACAGTCATCCATTTAATAATGACAGTTCTCACGACTGCATTAGATGTTTCTCATGGTGCAACACTGCACTCTTCTGATCACAGAAAGAACCACAGTTATAAATCTGACCACTCAAACAGCAACTTCTGGTCCAACATACAGAAGTCCCTAGCACATCACAGTTTTAAACATGACCATTATTTAAATTAGTTTAATCGGTGTCCGTTACAATTGACCAAGACCAAAAATAAATAAATAAAAATTAATTATCTGGCTACCAAACACATCCATCATTCAAACATTTCATCCAAACCAACTATTGCAGTTTAGACATGGAACATATTACACAATGTAAACATCAATTATATTAGAAAATTATGATGAACAGCATTCTGACAAATGTTCAGATTTAGTGATTTCAGCTTTATGTATAAAAGAAGAATAACAATGAAGGTATGATTAATCTTTTCACTGTATTCTTGTTTGTTCAGACAAGTCACAGGGTGAATTTACAGTTTGTGCGTTTGTAGCAGGATATCATGAAAGTATTCCATTTCAAAAACACTTTTTGAAAAACTTTAAATGAATACGAAACACATTTTATTAAATATGGGCCTAGTTCGTGAAACAAGCAGAATGTTAGTTTATAAAACTACTGTCACAAATACTGTAATGAATTTGTTCTGCTCATGTTACATGAAAGACTACACAAAAACAGAAATAATGTAATCTAAAAGAAAGTGGATGTTTTATAAGAAAATACTGTAACAGTATTTAGGCCAATAGCGAATTGTCAATGCAAGCCTTTTGAATAGAGTGCTGCAGTGATGACATATTTTTGTAGGCCAAACCATAAACAACAAAAGTTTGATTCTTACATCGTCGCAATAATCCTCACACAACTTTAACAACTTTTTGAAGCCTAAATACAATCTGCAAAAGTAAAACGCTAAACAAAGACTGCTAAAACAAGCTTCCAACAAGCCTTTCAGTCTTTATTTAAAAAAAAAAAAAAAACTTATGAAAATCTGAGTCAGAATTAGGGGGGCATAGGAGGGGTTCTCTGATAATATATTGGTGTATTATCTGTGACAAGAAAAGCATCACACTTTGAATGTGTTCATGGAATGCTCCACCTATGATTTAGACAGGTTGTATTTGTGCCAAGTGCACCATTTTAAAGGTTGATTTGATAAGGGCCTCACATAATAGATGTATAGTTCTCAAAATATTTTGTACACCATCATAGTCATTTGAAAATAAAAAATAAAAAAAGAAGGTGAAACTGAAGTTTGAGGAATGTGGAATGAGGATTTTTATTTTCCCCCTGTAAATTGAAGCTCTATTTATTTGGCTTAGTTATTTAGCTATATTTTGTATGTATACACAGCACTATGAAAGAAATGATATAACTATATTGTGATTTAATATTTGTTAGATAGTTTGTATGAGAATGACAAGCCTTTCATTTATATATATTTGTTTGTTTATGGTCCGACCCTCAACCCCTCCACCTGACCCCCTTTCCATGTGACATTTTGTAGGGTAAAAATAAACTTGTTTCAATGACATCTGGGTAAATTCTTTACTTTGGGTTACACTTCTGTACAGCTGGCTCTTAAAACCCATATATGTCTTTGTACTATGAATATACTAGGCAGACAGTCATCCATTTAGTAATGACAGTTCTCACGACTGCATTAGATGTTTCTCATGGTGCAACACTGCACTCTTCTGATCACAGAAAGAACCACAGTTATAAATCTGACCAAACAGCAACTTCTGGTCCAACATACAGAAGTCCCTAGCACATCACAGTTTTAAACATGACCATTATTTAAATTAGTTTAATCGGTGTCCGTTACAATTGACCAAGACCAAAAATAAATAAATAAAAATTAATTATCTGGCTACCAAACACATCCATCATTCAAACATTTCATCCAAACCAACTATTGCAGTTTAGACATGGAACATATTACACAATGTAAACATCAATTATATTAGAAAATTATGATGAACAGCATTCTGACAAATGTTCAGATTTAGTGATTTCAGCTTTATGTATAAAAGAAGAATAACAATGAAGGTATGATTAATCTTTTCACTGTATTCTTGTTTGTTCAGACAAGTCACAGGGTGAATTTACAGTTTGTGCGTTTGTAGCAGGATATCATGAAAGTATTCCATTTCAAAAACACTTTTTGAAAAACTTTAAATGAATACGAAACACATTTTATTAAATATGGGCCTAGTTCGTGAAACAAGCAGAATGTTAGTTTATAAAACTACTGTCACAAATACTGTAATGAATTTGTTCTGCTCATGTTACATGAAAGACTACACAAAAACAGAAATAATGTAATCTAAAAGAAAGTGGATGTTTTATAAGAAAATACTGTAACAGTATTTAGGCCAATAGCGAATTGTCAATGCAAGCCTTTTGAATAGAGTGCTGCAGTGATGACATATTTTTGTAGGCCAAACCATAAACAACAAAAGTTTGATTCTTACATCGTCACAATAATCCTCACACAACTTTAACAACTTTTTGAAGCCTAAATACAATCTGCAAAAGTAAAACGCTAAACAAAGACTGCTAAAACAAGCTTCCAACAAGCCTTTCAGTCTTTATTTAAAAAAAAAAAAAAAAAGGAACCAGACATGCTAAAATGCTTATTCCTGGTTGTTGTCCTGCAAAATGTGTAAACCCTGCAGCACTCTATAAAATTGCATTTTGGACACCTGCACACTGTCGGGTGGGTTGTGTTTTAGTTTAAATGGATAGTTCACTCAAAGGATAAACATTTGCTGCTTGGTTTTGCTCATTTATGCTAACACTTTTCAGTGCAAATATAAGTTTGCTCATCTGGTGAAAACTGTGACAACCTTTCGAAATGCAGTATCACTAGCTGCATTATCATTATTAAAATAAATATACACTGAAATAAAGTATTCTTTATATGTCAGGTCTTGAGTAAGTTACATTTCATGCTTGGAATGGACAAAGGAATAGTAAAAATGACAATAAGTAGATTAACTATAGAGGCATGTGAAGGCACATTTTGTTACAGAAAACGGGTGTCATTCTAAAAAGAAAAATACTGTAGTGACATTCAAACAGGTGAGATTAAGCCAGCGGTTTATGCGTTCTTTAGGAATCAGGTGGCCAATGAAATTCACCTCTCTGTCCGCCCGTCTTGCTGAGCAACTTGATGTCAGTAATAAGAATGTCATGGCTGACTGACTTGCACATGTCATAGAGGGTTAGTGTAGCCACCGCAACGGCGGTCAGGGCCTCCATCTCCACTCCTGTGCGGCCCGTGGTTTGGCAGGTTGCCTTGACGATGACAGCATGTTCTTCCTCCAGCAGCTCTATGGTAACGGAGGCGTGGTCGAGAGGAAGCGGGTGGCAGAGGGGAATGAGAGATGAGGTCTGCTTGGCACCCATGATGCCCGCTAGCTGTGCTACTGCTAGTGCATCGCCCTTGGCAAGCTGATTGGCACACACCAAATTAAAAGCTTTTGGGCCCAGGACGACCTTGCCACAAGCCATGGCTGTGCGACAAGTTACCGCCTTATCGCCCACGTTGACCATGGAGGCTTTTCCCTGTGCATCAGTGTGGGTCAACTGATCAGAGGTTCCATCAAGGCTGGACGACTGTGCATCTGTATGTGGTGTTTTCAAATCAAACCCACATTCAGGGGTTTTGCTGCAGTAGTGCCGTGCAAACTGCAGAGCTGAATCTCTACATTTGGACGTTGACAGTAGTGCACTCAGAAAGGGAGGAAATGTTTTGGACTGTAGCTGTGGTGGCTGAGACCCCCAGCGCAAAATGTGCGTATGAAGAGTTGAAGCTGTGGGTTTTTTTAAGGCACCAGCATTCACTTGATGATAAGATCCGGTCATCACTTCACTGCAAAGTGCCTCTGAGGCTGCACGACTTTGCCTTTGATTGTTTAATCTTTTCATAGAACGAAACCTTGGTCGATTATGCTTTTTACAAAGAGGAGTCAAACCTAGTGTATCATTAACAAAAATGCTTGGGTAGTCCTGATGGGCAGTACCACGAAAGTGTTGAACGGAATTTGTTGAGTGAGTTGTAGCAGAGGCTGCTGAATCCATGCAGTGGATCAGAGGAAAAGGCTGCCTCTGACTGCCTCTAAACAGAGGTACTGACAGCAGCCAGTTGCATTCTCTACCTGTAGACAAGGGCACACATATTCAACAATACAATATTTTCTAAACGTGAATCCTCCACAGCTGAAAATTTGGTGAATGAATACACATTAACCTAAGCGGGTGGGTGGTAAACAATACATACAGTGGGTACGGAAAGTATTCAGACCCCCTTAAATTTTCCACTCTTTGTTATATTGCAGCCATTTGCTAAAATCATTTAAGTTAATTTTTTTCCTCATTAATGTACACACAGCACCCCATATTGACAGAAAAACACAGAATTGTTGACATTTTTGCAGATTTATTAAAAAAGAAAAACTGAAATATCACATGGTCCTAAGTATTCAGACCCTTTGCTGTGACACTCATATATTTAACTCAGGTGCTGTCCATTTCTTCTGATCATCCTTGAGATGGTTCTACACCTTCATTTGAGTCCAGCTGTGTTTGATTATACTGATTGGACTTGATTAGGAAAGCCACACACCTGTCTATATAAGACCTTACAGCTCACAGTGCATGTCAGAGCAAATGAGAATCATGAGGTCAAAGGAACTGCCTGAAGAGCTCAGAGACAGAATTGTGGCAAGGCACAGATCTGGCCAAGGTTACAAAAAAAATTATGCTGCACTTAAGGTTCCTAAGAGCACAGTGGCCTCCATAATCCTTAAATGGAAGACGTTTGGGACGACCAAAACCCTTCCTAGAGCTGGCCGTCCGGCTAAATAGCTATCGGGGGAGAAGAGCCTTGGTGAGAGAGGTAAAGAAGAACCCAAAGAGCACTGTGGCTGAGCTCCAGAGATGCAGTCGGGAGATGGGAGAAAGTTGTAAAAAGTCAACCATCACTGCAGCCCTCCACCAGTCGGGGCTCTATGGCAGAGTGGCCCGACGGAAGCCTCTCCTCAGTGCAAGACACATGAAAAAACACCTGAAGGACTCCAAGAGGGTGAGAAATAAGATTCTCTGGTCTGATGAGAACTTTTTGGCATTAATTCTAAGCGGTATGTGTGGAGAAAACCAGGCACTGCTCATCACCTGTCCAATACAGTACCAACAGTGAAGCATGGTGGTGGCAGCATCATGCTGTGGGGGTGTTTTTCAGCTGCAGGGACAGGACGACTGGTTGCAATCGAGGGAAAGATGAATGCAGCCAAGTACAGGGATATCCTGGACGAAAACCTCCTCCAGAGTGCTCAGGACCTCAGACTAGGCCGAAGGTTTACCTTCCAACAAGACAATGACCCTAAGCACACAGCTAAAATAACGAAGGAGTGGCTTCACAACAACTCTGTGACTGTTCTTGAATGGCCCAGCCAGAGCCCTGACTTAAACCCAATTGAGCATCTCTGGAGAGACCTAAAAATGGCTGTCCACCAACGTTTACCATCCAACCTGACAGAACTGGAGAGGATCTGCAAGGAGGAATGGCAGAAGATCCCCAAATCCAGGTGTGAAAAACTTAATGCATCTTTCCCAAAAAGACTCATGACTGTATTAGATCAAAAGGGTGCTTCTACTAAATACTGAGAAAAGGGTCTGAATACTTAGGACCATGTGATATTTCAGTTTTTCTTTTTTAATAAATCTGCAAAAATGTCAACAATTCTGTGTTTTTCTGTCAATATGGGGTGCTGTGTTTACATTAATGAGGAAAAAAATTAACTTAAATGATTTTCGCAAATGGCTGCAATATAACAAAGAGTGAAAAATTTAAGGGGGTCTGAATACTTTCTGTACCTACTGTATATGAAACATGTTGCTTGTTGATAGGGGTGTGCAATAGGTATAATGTAGAATAATATAGTTTTTGTTATACAGTTTTTCTCAGACGCCGCTTTGGTGCATTTCTCAGATCAGAAATGAAATTCTCAAATCTACTTGTTCAACCTCCACATCATCTAGTCACGTTGTGCACATCATAAAAGCAGTTTCTCTTTCTTTTGAACAAGATGCAATTGCTTTGGTACATTCATGCAATTGATTACATACATTTGTCTGCTGGTTCCTACAAAATTAGTTGCTAATGTCATGTTGCTCAAAATGTATTATAGGCTATAGTTATCTGTGCAATAGTCTTACCCCTCAAAACATCTAGTCATTAGTTCACTGTACAAGTCATTAAATGCAAAATGGTTAATCTAGTTGTCATAAACTGTCAAGCATATTTTCTACACATGCATGCAAAAGCGAAGTTCTGCCTTAGGGATGTTTCCTGTGTTTGCCTTTCTAATTTTGTATTTTCACCTTTGTGCTTATATTTGTCTTCTCTTTATCACAATGACATTGCAAGGTTGTTGTTTGTTTTTTTTGTCAGACTACTAGTAAAAGTGTAACTATGAATCATATCCAGTCTGTTTCAATCAATATCCCACATACAGTAATGTGTAAATTTGTACTTTTGAAATGGATATATGGCATACATAAGAAGTGCAGCTTTCTGCATTTCAATACATTCAAAACTGTTGCCATAGTTTACATCAGGTAATACTAACAGAGTGCATTGTTATATTGACAACATGACTAAGCATTTTGACTATCTTGTTTGTGAACAATGACACAAGGACTTTTCATTCTGATGGCACTGAGAAGTTCATTGACATAACTACTTTTGAGAGATGAACTAAAGATTTTGAGTAAGTTGCAGGTAAACCATTGTGTGGCGATGTTTGTACGAATTGTTTTGAGAAATGCACATACTTCTTTGCAAATATTAAGGATTGGAGAAATGCACCAATGCGACTGAGAAAAACAGTGACAATGGTGAAGCTGACATTATTGAGCACACCTTATATCTCAGTATTACTTATATTGTAACTGCTGTGTAAATACATCTTAATGCTGCTACATGCTATATCTAAATTATGTAGTTTCTCTGCCATTTCGGCAGTGCAAAAATGGATTTTACTGATACTGATTTCATTTGATTGGTAACAATGGTAAAAATGCCCCTGGAAAAATCCATTTAGGGTGGCAAAATTTCTGTAATTTCTGTCACTGCTGTGAACTAACCAACGCACAGAATATGAAGAATATGAAAAGCTTTGGCAGTCAGCTGTCCATAACAGACACAAACCAGTCAAGGTACCAGCACAAAAACAAAATACTGCAAAATATTGTCTGATTATCCTTAAGACAAAATCGCAGAAAATAATGAGATATTCAACGCTATGGCACACTCCAGTTGATGATATAGTGAGGGAGATGGGAAGCGTATTACGTACAGCCACATCACCCACCAATGAGGATCATTGGCCTGTTCTTCATTCCGTTTCATCATGCCTGTAATGCCTGATAAAGCGGCGTTTGTGAGCGCAGTGCTGCTTTGTTTACAGCGCTAATGTGGAAACCTCTATTTTTACCCCTCCAAAAGCAACACCTAGTGGCAAATAATAAATTAGCATTTTCATTCAGACCAAGGCGAAAAGACCAACAAGTGGGCGGGCAATATGCTAATGTTTCATGTTGACGTCAACATGAAACGGCTTGGGATTCGTTGACTCGTGACTCGAAATGACTCGTTTTAAATGATTCAGAGTCGACTCTTTCTTTTGAGAGACTATAACTTTATACACGGTGCACTTTCAGATTAAAAAATTTGCAGGATGTTTTCATTCACTTAGAGCTGTGTTGCACACTGCATGAAAGGTAATTTTCAAAAATCCATAATAGGGGCACTTTAATAACATCACAAGTTACAGAAATGTCCAACATTTACAGAGCAATAAATAAAAACTGCAACAACTTGACCCTCAAAACAGAACATTTAAATTAGCACCAATGAGAATGTAACATTGAGAATGATTCATAGCCAATGATTTATTTAGCAGTCTGGAGCTGAGCTGACCTTGGCTGTATCCGTTTCCTCTCCAGGCACAGGCTCCAGATTGGGCCATTTTTGCTTTATAAAGTCCAGCATCTCCTGATAGCTCACCATCATCTTGAAATTCCATCTGTTACCTACAGAGACAGGCAATGTGCAGAGGTACTTAAACAACATTCAGCTGCTTTACATTCTTGAATGAAGAAATGTTTTTGTTGTTGTTCTTTTTGAAACATGAATTAAATGGCAGATTATTAAGAAGACTTAAAAAGAAATCTTAAAAAGGCGTCCCATGTGAAGAGATATTAATACTTAAATCAATCTTGAAGTGTTTCACTACAAACTTCAAACTTTTTTTCCAGTGCTAATCTCAATCTTTCTTAAACTTACACACACTTGAAAAAGTGCAATGAAAACACAATAGTCCACATCTTTTCATAGTTTAAGATGGATTCAACATGTTTAATTATTTAATTTTTTCCCTGTAGTCATTCAGAGTTTCACTTTGAGTCAGTTGAAGTGAGGATAGATGAGTCTGCGTACTACACAAACGGCTCCATTATTCACAGTATCTAATCAGTTGTTACTGGAGTGATTGCTGTAGTATTGGCCCTCAGGGCAAAAAACTATAACAGTGACACCATATCAGCTTCTGAAACTGGCTTCAGAAAATCTCTCTCTTCCAGGCTCACAAACAGAAATCAGTTACACTTTATTTCGATAGTCCACTTTAGACATTCTTCTGACTATAAGTAACTTTGTAACTACATGTCACCTAATTCTCATTAATTTGCAACTACATGTCTACTAACTCTCAGAGTAGACTGTTAGGGTAGGTTTAGGGTTAGTAGAATAAGTTGACAAAGAAAGTGTTAGAAGATATTAAGCAGACAGTCTACTAATACTCTACTAACTGCTAGTTGACATGTAGTTGCAAAGTTACTTGCTGTTAATAGAATGTCTAAAGTGGACTATCGAAATAAAGTGGTACCCAGAAATGTATTGAATGTCTCTAAACTCTTCATTGTCACTGTTATCCAGTAAAAGGAGTTGAAACTTGTTTCTGCACATTGTTGTTAAACCTGTTTAGTAGTGAAGGAACATGACTTCACCTAAAATATCAACAGAATGTGGACTGCGATAACATGTGTTATGAATATAAATCCTGAGGTACACTAAGTTTCACTGACCTGGAAAGAGAATAACCTGCACTACTAATGCAATTAAAGAACTGGGGCAGAAACTGCAACCTTTACAACTGTGCCAATTATACTACAACCTGTAAGATGGGCTAACAAGTGTATGACGTAGATTTCTCTATTTGACTTCAGATAACAATCTTACCATCAAAAGGCATGTACTCTATGAATCTCACATCCAATGGTTTCCTCTCTGTCAGTGACACAAAGTCAATCAACTCATCTTCATTCAAACCTCTCATGACCACACAGTTCACCTGAGAAGAGAGACAACACTTTACCACAATGAGCGAATAACTGACACAAAGACAAATTATGAATATTAATGACAAGCTGTTTCAGGTGTTGCTAGACAGGTGGTAAGGAATGCCCTAAAGTGGTTTTAGAGCTCTAGCATTTGACACTTTCTGAGACATAAACCATTTCATACATCAAAAGGGATTAACAATTCAGATGTTTTGAGGCAGGAAAAATACCTTGACTGGATTGTAGCCCATTTCAATAGCCTTTTCAATGCCCTCCATCACTTTATGAAACCCTGCAAGAAATATTATCATTTAGACATATTGCACATACTGAAGGTAGCGACACACCAAAATTCTGGCAACCAAATCTTTTGTGTGAGAGTGACTGTATTAAGTGTTTATTTTGTGTATATAATATGAGCAGCTTATACAGCTTGGCATTCAAATTTAATGAATAAATGTTTAAAAGATCATCTACCTCTCAAATCCCTAACAGAAGTTTTACTGGACAACATTGGATTAGAACATAATAATTTAGTTACATGTTTTGTCCCAATAATGTAACAGACTCAAATTGGTAATAAAAGAAAATTATGAAACATGAACATGGAGCGATCTCAAACGAAACTGTACATTTTCATAATCCTTTGGTCAATTATTTTCAGCCTTTTGAGATCAACAATGGAACTAAACTGCTTCATACACTTTCTCAATGTTCTGCTGCTACCTTTATGCTTCAAGACATTCAAGATCTACATTTCTTCATCCATGACACCTGTGATGGAAATGTTTTATGTAATGGCTTCAGAAGGAGTCAAGGGAGTGTGTTCAATGTTCAGAAAAGTGCAGACTTAGGATGCTCAGATCAAAGACCATGTATCTATGATTAAAGAATCTATACTTACCTAAAAGTGCTTAAAACAGTAGAGCTAACAGTCATATGACAAAGATAAGTACAACCAATTACAGTGAAGAAGACTTGAGTGACACTGATTTTTACTCAACTGCAAGGTATAAATGTTCATGTATCTTTCTGTTCAGGGAGTCTCTCTTGGTTGTTGTGACGAGTGGGCTCACGGCCGTGAATAAACTTTTATTCCTGTAAAGATCAACTTTGGAGTCATGTCTGGTATATGTTGCGCAGCTGAGGAATAGAAGTACTAAAGATTCTACCCTCAGAGGAACACAGCAGGGACAGTGATACTGTTGGAAGACTATAGACCCCCACTCAGGGTGAGGCTGTAATACTCAAGAGTTGTTATTAATAATAAATCAAGAAGGGTGGTGAGAGTGTATACATGCTAAAGGCCTGGTGCTCATGTGTGGTTTGAGGTAGTGATAGTAGCTTCTTGACGGGACGCCATCACCATACTTCGGTAAGGGAAGTATAGTATTGTATTGAACTGGTATTGTATAATGTTATTGACAACTGGAGGTTGTCTGAGTTGTACGTGCCATGGTAGAGAAGTCAGATTAGTTTTGTCATCAGTAAGATGTATTTGCATTGAGAATTTCCACGACACACCTTATGCTTTCTTTCTGCACCTATCTATCCGTCCTGGAGGAATATAAACTTTTGGAGTTTATAAACCATTTTGGAGCTCAACAGGACCTAGTACCTTTTCGTCTAGCGATGAACTCAAATTTTGCAGGGACCAGAGTGTCTAGACTGATGTTGAGTAGATCCACTCCAGCTTTCTTTAGACTGGGCAACAGTCGGGTCAAATTCATCCCATTTGTGGTGACTGCAATGGTCTGTAGACCCTCCAACTTCTTCAGTTCCGCTTTCAGAAAGAAAGAAAAAAGATAACTATGCAAAAATTTCTAAGTTTAATTAGTGTTTCTGAGTGTTACATTGTTTTGTCATGCAAGTTATGCAGAATAAAGTGTAAAAAATTCAGTACATGATCAGTGACGTACAAAATTATTATCAGTCCTAGGCTGCATTTACACTGCAAGTCTTAATGCACAGATCCGATCTTTTGACCATATCCAGCTGTCATGGATGTTTTGCAGCACAAAATATGACTGAATAGATAAAGACTGGAAAATAATGGCAATTTTCAATTGTTATTTTATCTACAGCTCGTTAGTAGAAGCCTGTATTAGACAAGAATGGGACAACATTCCTATTCCTAAACTTGAGCAACTTGTCTCCTCAGTCCCCAGACGTTTGCAGACTGTTATAAAAAGAAGAGGGGATGCCACACAGTGGTAAACATGGCCTTGTCCCAACTTTTTTGAGATGTGTTGATGCCATGAAATTTAAAATCAACTTATTTTTCCCTTAAAATTATACATTTTCTCAGTTTAAACATTTGATATGTCATCTATGTTGTATTCTGAATAAAATATTGAAATTTGAAACTTCCACATCATTGCATTCTGTTTTTATTCACAATTTGTACAGTGTTCCAACTTTTTTGGAATCGGGTTTGTAGAATTCTGAAGTGAAATAAAGTAGTGCTGTAAGATTGAATTAATTAAAATGAATTAACGTGAGAAAGAGAGAGAACGCATGAGTGTAGCCTAATAGTGAAGCTTGTTGGTTTAATTACAAAAACAGTTAATCACCTCAGTTATCATGAAGTTATCGCCTCATTGCTGAGAAATATAATGTAGGTTTTAGTAGCGAAGCTATTGTATTTATAGCCTAAAATTCATGGGGCAGGAGTTGAAAACCAGGTCCTGAATGTTGCGCAGTTTCTTACATATAAAGTTCCCGCCTCAATAAAATGCAAGGGCATATACAGCACGCAGACATTAAAATGCTGTCTTTATGAGCAGTAGGGTTGTAACGGTATGATATTTCACGGTATGATAATCATCTCAGAAAATATCACGGTTTCACGGTATATATTAAACAATAATTCTTATTAGTAACAATGACTCTTAAAAGAATAAGAACAAGTTATTTGAGTGAACAAATCCTTTATTACAACAAACCTGAAACCATTTTAATGAAAGTATACTACTGAAGTCTCCCTTCTGAAAATAAAGAAATAAATTTCATTTAATTTGAAAAAAAAAACAAAAAAATAAAGCTATACACCTTATGTATGTCTTATGATAGGTATGATATTTCACGGTATGATAATCATCTCAGAAAATATCACGGTTTCACGGTATATATTAAACAATAATTCTTATTAGTAACAATGACTCTTAAAAGAATAAGAACAAGTTATTTGAGTGAACAAATCCTTTATTACAACAAACCTGAAACCATTTTAATGAAAGTATACTACTGAAGTCTCCCTTCTGAAAATAAAGAAATAAATTTCATTTAATTTGAAAAAAAAACAAAAAAATAAAGCTATACACCTTATGTATGTCTATATCACACTTTAACATTTTAAAATGTTATCAAATGAAAATTTAACAACTTTTATTTTTGGCAAAGTGCTGCACAACAGAGGTATACTAAGTTAAAACATGGACAAACATGATATTCCTTAAAAATCATGCTTAAATGTATTAATATAAAGATTATTATTATTGATATTATTATTATTTTTGTTATTGTTGTATTATTATTGAATATTATTATTGTTATAACTTTGAAGTACATTGTACAATGCTAATATATTTCAGTCATAATTACAAGTTAAATCAAACTTTATTTTGACGGGTTGTAGCGGACCTTTGAGATTCAGAGTGTATTTAACAATGGTTTTTCTTTCAAAGCAGCTCTGGTGTTCATGTTTATGTAGATGCTGAAAATACGCGTCATGCATGCGTACTTCAGTAAGTAGTAGATAAAACGGCGCCACTCAGAGACTTGCAGAAACAAGCAGATTATTCATATAGCAGTCTCTTTGTGCTTTAATATTCACAGACACATATCTACTTTTGATTTATCCATCGATCAGATTGCGCGTTTTACGTGACATCCTCGTTATAGCCTACTGTAAATTCCATGTTCACGACTGCACCAGGATTCCCTCTGCATCACGGAAATCATATGGCCTTAAAGGGGTCATATGATGCGATTTCAAGTTTTCCTTTCTCTTTGGAGTGCTACAAGCTGATTGTGCATAGATAAGATCCCTGAAGTTGCAAAGACTAAAGTCTCAAAACCAAAGAGATATTCTTTATCAAAGTTAAGACTCTGCCACGCTCCCCTAAAACGGCTCGTTCTAGTAGATGCATTTAGGAATTTTAAGATTACTTACAACAGAACAGCAATGCATTTTATGGACGACCGTTTCGTGAACCTAGGAGAGGAGGTAATTATGACTTTGCTATGACAATCTGGCGCTTCTGAATCAGCTACTGTTTTGTTATTAGTTTAAGTATTTGCTATTGACTATTCAAATGCGGAGTTTTGCGCATCTTGTGTGTGTGTGAGAGAAAAACACAAAAAACACAACGACAAGTCCGAAAACAAAATAACAATTCAGAAAACACAGACAAATCAGACAAACCGGAAGAGGTAGGTATAGTTTGAGACAGCGCCATTGGTTTGGGATTACTCACCGCTGACTGGACGAGACATCTGTCAATCAACGTATACAGGAAGAACCAGCTGAAGAACAGCAGAGTCGTGGTAGAAAGTTCGGAGATGGTATTAATGTCATGAGCTGGGTTTGCTTCTCTGTTTCTCTCTCACACACATGGGATTTCACACACACATACACACACTACGAGCTCTCTCCAAGACGGGAGTCCTCGGAACCAGACCATCCTCGGTCGATTTGTGTTTCATCCAGTTCTGTGTCATCAGACGACAGACTGCCTTGTTTTGTGTCTTCAATAAAGAGACTGATTCTAACTGACTACCTTTGCACGTGGATCCTTTACAGCAACGTAGTGACAATTAAAGTAGCTCAGTTGAAATGTATTGTATGAATTGCCCTTACTATGGAATAAAAAATACGGAGTGTCTATTTACACTTAGTGCAAATAGCCCGCCTTGTTGGCAGAGGCTATGTACAGTAATTCCCCCCTGCAACGTGTGATTGGGCTAGTCAACACTTTAAAAGTGGCTATAAAAAATCAGCTCCAGTGGTGCAGATGGATAAGCTCGTGTTGTCGGCTATTTGATGCGATCGACCTGGGTTTGATCCCACCTTTTGCCGAACGTTTTTTTCCTCCCTTTTCAAATCTCGTATTAGCAATGGATTCTATTTACACTAAGTGAAAATAGCAGTATTTTAGCAATATGCTATTTACACTAATGTTAGTTTACACTATGTTAAAATAGCAGGATTTCTATGTATACTACTTGTTGCAAATAGTGGCAATTATCTGCACTTCAGTATTGTAGTACAATATAAAACAGAATGCAATAATAACGTATTGAGTGTAAATTATAATTTTAATTTTAATTATTAAAGGGGTCATATGATGCTTTTTTAAAGCTCATTATTTGGTGTAACAGAGCTGACTGTCTCGACCCCTCTCTCTCTGTCTCCTCTCTGTGTGTGTGTGCGCGCATGTGCGAGAACAGTGGAGTTGGTTGGCGTGAGTGAGAGCGTTCTGGAGTGAGTTTCATTTTTCTACTTTCTATTTTATTTTTATTTTTTTGATTAAACGTTTTCGTTTGTGAGTAAGTCTACTCTGAGAGTTAGTAGACATGTAGTTGCAAAGTTACTTACAGGTAGTAGAATGTCTAAAGTGTACTCAAAATTAAGTGTAACCCAATTAATAAAACCATTATGTATTGATTCTGGATAAAATGTTAAAATACAGTAGAATATTTGTAATACTAATCACTAATACTTTTTATTACCATTTAGTATGGCTTCATTTGGACTAGTAGCATTGATAGTAGAAGCAAATGTCTTTTTACAAAGCATACAGTATGTGAGAGACTTACAGCGAAGGTTACATTTCTCAGTGAGAGAAATGCGAAGGTAATTATGTCTGCGTCCAAAGGAGTCCATAAGGAACGCTGAGAAAGGCAGGACATCCTTCAGGACTCGCCTCTGACTACCTGGAACCATAAGCTCTCCGACCTACAGAGAAAAACAAATAGAACATGATAAAATGACAAATCAGCAGAACAAAATAGTTTGTATTCACAGTCATATTTCCAGTATTGAGATTTAAAAAATACATTCAGCTTTTGCAAAATTGTCAACTCAACGTGTCAACTCAACCAGAAGCTCAAATTTTTGATTTTGCTAATATTTTTTCTTAAGACAGACAGACGTGTATAGTAACGAAAGCCAAAATATTAAATGTCATGTATGAATATTGACTGAGTAATCCACTATTTTGTAGAGGGTGTCAAAATGGCAATTTTCACCTGAGATCCAGAGCCAAATTACAAGGGGGTAAAAATGACTTCAGAAAGATGGCAGCATCATTGTGTTATTTTTACACAGAGATTGGTAGGTCTGTTAGTAAAATCTGTTCACTTTAGCTATTTTTGTTGCATTATGTGCCAATGGTGACCATTCAAAAATTGGGAAAACGGCACTTTTCAAGTTTTTTCTCCAAAGTTTGCATGCCTGTAACTCAAGAAGTTTTAAAGATATCTTAATGCCCTTTTAGATATTGGGTCTTAACAAACTTTACTTTTGGCACCTTTAAGGCCCTATATAGTTCAATTCCAGAGATATTGGAGTTTCAATATGGCTCCAGGAGTAAATTGTTCATATTTTAAAGTT
Organism: Sinocyclocheilus grahami; assembly: GCF_001515645.1. Classification (NCBI taxonomy): domain Eukaryota; kingdom Metazoa; phylum Chordata; class Actinopteri; order Cypriniformes; family Cyprinidae; genus Sinocyclocheilus; species Sinocyclocheilus grahami. The sequence continues at coordinate 479,546 of NW_015505658.1, read as the reverse complement.
ATATATTCTACTGTTTGTGTTCTAAAGTTATTTATAATAAGTGAAGTGAAGTTTGACCACTACATATTTTCAGTGGTCAAAAACCAAATGTGGGTCAATTTGCAAAAATATTATCCTTTTTTTTTCTTTTAAAGAGGAATGTCTGAAGAACAAATAATGTTGAAACTAGAGATGTATCTCGTTTTCTTCTGTCAAAGCAACTACATTGAACATACCTGTCTGAGTGCCATACATATTCTTGGTAGCACTTTATTTTACAGTCCTGATCCTCATGTACATACTATGTACTTATTATAGTAATTACAATAATAACTACGTACTAACCCTGAACCTACCCCTAAACCTAACCCTACCCCATGTATTTACCTTATATTACCAGTATTTTTTTAGGTAAGTACACTGTAAGTACACATACCATAAAGTAAAGTAAAGTAAAGTAAAATAAAGTACAACCATATTCTTTTTCCAAAGTTTGTATGCCTTTAACTCAAGAAATATTAAAGACTAGAGCCCGACCGATATGGGTTTTTGGGGCCGATGCCTATATTAGGGAGTAAAAAAAGTCTGATATCGATATATTGGCCGATATTCTTTATGTATATATTATAGTACAGTACCAGTCAAAAGTTTGGACACACTTCCCATTCGTGTGTCCAAACTTTTGACTGGTACTGTATATAGAATACAGTATACATACAACAGAATATATATATACATAAACACAATTATAGCAATGATAACTCAAATGTGGTGATCAAACACATAATTATGTGACAAAAATATGTAATGGAGGGGGTATTTAACAATTTAACAATCAACTTTATTATCCAAAACGAGTCTGACATCAGTGCACTTAAAAGTAAACTTCACTTCACTTATTATAAATAACTTTAGAACACAAACAGAAGAATATATAACTTGAAAATAAACAAGCTAACTGTGTAGGGCAACAAGCTACTGCCAATCCAACAGGGCCAGCAAACAGTCCTCGTCCTCCGTAAAATGCGTTGTACACATCTGAATATTTGGTTTGAACTGTTCTGGAACAGTGTTGTAAATACTACTTAACCACTGATTTCTAGTTGTGTCCTCTTTTGGAAGGCCAAACAAAGTAGTTTCTCTTTCACAACGAAACACACAGCGTCTCCACGACATGTCGGTGGCGGCAACAATACTACAGCGAGAATCAAAGTTACGCCTTCTTTCTTTGCGTATACATTTGGGCAGTGTTATGCAAATCTTCCCACATAGTGACGCAGACATGTGGGGGCGTGTTTGAACGAGGTGTTTTAGGAGGGTATGGACGAGTCTTAACTTTTATAAAGAATATCTCTTTGGGTTTGAGACTTTAGTCTTTGCAACTTTAGGGATCTTATCTATTCACGAACAGCTTGTAACAATCCAAAGAGAATGGAAAACTGGAAATCGCATCATATGACCCCTTTAAATGCCTGAGGTACTATCAGTGATTCTGCAAAATATGCCCTTCAGCACTATGACTATGCTCACATTATATAACAATAAAAAAGAAAAAGAAAAGTAATTCTAATAATTAATCCAGGTTAGGAAAATCATGGTTTATTAATGTGAATGCAATGTGTGGTGAAAGCAACCACTTTTCCCTATGAGGTGTGGGATTTGACTCAAAGATGTTGGTAGCTTCAGAAGCTGTTAAAATTAACAAAATCCCTTCTTCCAACTATAGAATCTTATGAATAGACTACTGAGAGAAAGGTAATGTCCCTCAACTTGACCATTTCAGTACATTTTTAGCACTCCAAACACACAGCGTCTCCACGACATGTCGGTGGCGGCAACAATACTACAGCGAGAATCAAAGTTACGCCTTCTTTCTTTGCGTATACATTTGGGCAGTGTTATGCAAATCTTCCCACATAGTGACGCAGACATGTGGGGGCGTGTTTGAACGAGGTGTTTTAGGAGGGTATGGACGAGTCTTAACTTTTATAAAGAATATCTCTTTGGGTTTGAGACTTTAGTCTTTGCAACTTTAGGGATCTTATCTATTCACGAACAGCTTGTAACAATCCAAAGAGAATGGAAAACTGGAAATCGCATCATATGACCCCTTTAAATGCCTGAGGTACTATCAGTGATTCTGCAAAATATGCCCTTCAGCACTATGACTATGCTCACATTATATAACAATAAAAAAGAAAAAGAAAAGTAATTCTAATAATTAATCCAGGTTAGGAAAATCATGGTTTATTAATGTGAATGCAATGTGTGGTGAAAGCAACCACTTTTCCCTATGAGGTGTGGGATTTGACTCAAAGATGTTGGTAGCTTCAGAAGCTGTTAAAATTAACAAAATCCCTTCTTCCAAATATAGAATCTTATGAATAGACTACTGAGAGAAAGGTAATGTCCCTCAACTTGACCATTTCAGTACATTTTTAGCACTCCGACAGGTATGTTCTGTGCATATTGTTTTGATAGAGGGAAACAAGATGCATTCCTAGTTTCAACATTACTTATTCTTCAGACATTCTGCTTTAAATACAATAAGAATCAGCTGTATACACAGTGACCAACACCTGCTTTTCAGCCACCAAAAATAGGTAATATTCAATAATCTGAAAATGGAGCCACATTGAGATCCCCATATATCTGGAACTGAATAATGTAGGGCCTTGAAAATGAAGATTTCAAAAGAAAAGTTTATTAAAAACCTAAAATCATATTGCGATATATTTAATACTTCATGAGTTATAGGCATTCAAACTTTGGAAAAATAATATTTATGGCACTCAGACAGGTGTGTTCAATGCAGTTGCTTCGACAGAAGGAAACGAGATACATCGCTAGTTTCAACATTATTTGTTCTTTAGACATTCCTCTTTTAAGTGAAAAGAAGTATCATATTTTTGCAAATTGACCCACATTTGGTTTTTGACCACTGAAAATATGAACATTTTAACAATTTACTCTTGGAGCCATATTGAAATTCCAATATCTCTGGAATTGAACAATATAGGGCCTTAAAAATGAAGATACCAAAAGTAAAGTTTATTAAGACCCAATATCTAAAAGGGCATTAAGATATCTTTAAAACTTCTTGAGTTACAGGCATGCAAACTTTGGAGAAAAAAATTAAAAAGTTTTGTTTCCCTATTTTTGAATGGTCACCATTGGGCACATAATACAATAAAGATTTCTAAAGTGAACAGGTTTTACTAACAGACCTACCAATCTTTCTGAAGTTGTTCTTACCCCCTTGTAATTTGGCTCTGAATCTCGGGTGAAAATTGCCATTTTGACACGCTCCACAAAATAGTGGATTACTCAGTCAATATTCATCCATGATATGTAATATGTTGGCTTTCATTGCTATACATGTCTGCCTTTCTTCAGAAAAAATATCAGCAAAATCAAAAAATTGAGCTGGGGAAGTTTTTGAAATTTGGTTGATTTAACACGGAATGACCCTATATATCTCAAGAACAAAGATTCATATAAAGTTGTATGGTATAAATTAGGGCTGCACGACAAATCGCATGCGATATTTTACAGAACCGGTAAAATCGTGCGACTATGAACGTAGTTTTGCGCAGCTCGTCAGTGAACAACGGCTCTGTGTAGTTAATGCTGCTCAATGTGAAAGCTCGCAGGTGATGGAGATTTACCGCTGATCCAGAACCGGCTTTACTGATAAGATGCGCATTAAATATCGCATGCGATTTATCGTGCAGCCCTAGTATAAATACCATATTTAGATGTAATTTACTTAGTTTTGTAGGCTATTGCCCAGTTTGGGGGAAGCACTTTGATGTTGAGAGATTTCACAGTAAGCATAACGGCTTGTCATGTTATAGAGCGTGACATCCATAACTGATTTGTCTGGTTTGGTACTTCAGTGAAAGTCTTATGACCCAACTGTTGTAAAGAAAGGAACATTTATAATTTGTCACACTTTAAAACAGTTACGTTCAGCATGAAACATAAATGAAACCACTTATATACTAGAAATTTCCCAATATATATATATATATATATATATATATATATATATTAAATTAATGCAATGACCATTTACATTTTTCAATTCTGAGGGCTAGTTTATACACAGTAATGAACTGACATGCAGAATAATTAATATATTCATAAACCATAGTACATAAATAGTATTTATTTCAAAATAAACTGTCAAAATAGAAATATATCGTTTTATAATTATTTTTGTCTGCATTATAAATATAAACAAACAACACATAATACTTAATATACATAAAGTTAAACAGGCCACAATCATACATCAACACAACACAACACAACACAACCAATAAATGCAAAACACGTTAACATGAACACAGACAGCATTCAAACAACATTAGCCACTTAAAATGTTATGTTTATGCATGAGTTTTAAACCTTGCCCCGAAGCATATAATTAGTCATCACGTGACTTTAAAGCGCTTCATGATCTCGTACCTGTGTAGTAGTGGCAGGTCAAAGTGCAAGTGTTAAAAGTGTAAGGAAACACACCTGCTCCAGCCTTTTCTCTTCATGAGTGACACCAGAATACCATCGACACAATCTGTATCTCCCACATGTCTGTTGAACTGCCCGCTTTGTGCAGGCCTCAGCCGCGGTCTGTGCTCCTAAGATAAGGCGTCTAAATGTGCTGCAGTTTAATGCCATCGTCAAAGCAAAAACGTTAGTCTGTGTTGAAATGGGGACATTATCTGCGCATGCAGCGGCTGGCTTAAACTTGACATGCAGTTCGCCAGGAACATTACGAGGGGGTGTCTTTGCGCAGCCAATGAACGTCAAGGATGTCTACAAGAATTCTGGGCAATATAGTTTCATGATTGCGAACTACAAACTATGAAAATACGACAAGGGACTTGGTCGGCTCAAGTCAGAACGTGTCAAGCAAAAAATAGGCTACAAGCTAAATCATATTGACTTACTAAAGCTGGCATTATGAATACAGATAAAATAATGTTCGATTTGAAATTAAACAAATACATTTAAAAGGTAGGCCTAAAAAGGTCAAAACCATATTTTAGACACCAGAAATGGCCACTTAGGCCTATATAAAGTTATAATATACACCAAGTAATGTTTGTCATCGACTGCGCAAACTATGCCCAACAACTGTGTGTCATGGATGATATTTTGATGAGCATCTGTTGTTAATGATTTCACAGTCTGCTGAAGTTACTCATCTTTTCCCGTGAGAGCAAATTTGGAGTTCGAACTTACATGATGAAATTCAGTGGACTGTTGTTCAGATGTAGCTGCATAAAAAGAAGTCTAGTCTGAAAGGGATAAACCACTATTTTTGAGTGCACAGAGATTTAATTTAATTAGTAAACACAAGTGTATTATATTACCTTATAAGGCAATACTGTATATATGTATGTATATGTATATACGTAGTGCCTTGCAAAAAAAAATTATTTTTCATTTTTTCACGTTTTATGTTGCAGCCTTATATTAATTTTAAATTACTTTTTTCCCCACATCAATCTACACTCCATGCACCACAATGACAAAGCAAATAACAGGTTTTTATAACAGGTATCTTTGCAAAGACCAAGCCCTGAGGTAAAAGAAAAGAAAAGAAAAAAACAAACTGCCCGTAGAGACAGGATTGCATCAAACCACATGTCTAGAGAAGAGTTCAGAAAAAAATTCTGCTGCATTGAAGGTTCACATTCACAGCAGCATGTAGCTTCCATTATCCATAATGGAAGATGTTTGGAACAACCAGGACTCTTCCTAGAGCTGGCCTTCTGGCCAAACTGAGCAACTGATGGAGAAGGGCTTTGGTTAGTGTGGTGACCAAGAACCTGATGGTCACTCTACTTGAGCTCCATGATCATATGTGGAGATAGGAGAAATCTACAGAAGGACAAACATCACTGCAACACTCCACTGATCTGAGCTTTATGGCGGTGTGGCCAAACTCAATCCTTTCCTCAGTGAACACACATGAAAACACACTTGGAATTGGCGAAATAGCACCTAAAGGACCCTCAGACTCTGAGAAACAGGATTCTCTGGTCTGATGAACCTCAATTCTAAGCATCATGTTTAAAGGAAACCAGCTCTACTCATCACCTGCAGAGTACCATCCCAAAAGTAAAGTGTGCTGGTAGCAGCCTCATCAAATATTTCTGGAGAAACCTGAAAATGTGCATCTGCCCCCATCCAAGCTGACAGAGCTTGAGAGGTGAAGAGATGAGGAGAAGGATGGCAGATAATTGCCAAATGCTGATGTGCAAAGCTTGTTGCATCATACCCAAAAATACTTGAGGCTGTAAAGGTGCTTCAGCTAAGTTAAAAACTTGAATACTTATGCAATGTACTTATTTCTGTTTTTATTTTTTTATAAATTTACAAAGTTGTGACTGTTCTGTTTTTGCTTTGCCATGGTGTGTGCAAGTGTAGATTGATGTGGGACAAAAAGTTATTTAAAGCAGTTTAACATAAGGCTGCAATATAACAAAACATGAAAAAAATGAAGTGGTTTGAATACCTTCGCAAAGCACTGTATATATACATAGTATGATATAGGAGAATATGAAGGTAGGACAAAATAAGAAAGACAAAGGCCCAAACTGAGCATAAATATGGTGGAGTAAATAATTTGGCGAGTTGCTGACATGCCAAAAAGTATGATAAAATTTGAATAATTTGTAATGTAAATCTGTACATTAATTTGTAATTTGTAAATACCTTTGTAACAGTATAGAACACTACTTACATAAAATGCACATAAATAACAATTGTCACTCTATATCTAACAAAAAATATCTTCACTAACACAGTGAACCAGAAGTGTTAGATCCTGAAATCGTTCATTTACCAGCCTACACCTTTAACCATAGACACATCTACACAAGTGTCCGTTAGGGTCTCACTGAAGATATCAATCTGACTCCATAACTCTCATTTTATATCATATCATTTTTGTTCTGTTTGAAATATAAGATATTTCAGATTTTTATTTGATCTTTTTCATTGCTAATATCTTTCATGTTTATTATAACTAGTATAATAGAATTTCACTTGTATATACTACAAATAACTTAATTGTGTTGTTTTTAAGCAGCAATGTTGAAAATAGAAAAATGTAAAATAATCTGTCATAAAACTCATATGTATTTTAACCACTAGGTGGCAGTATGACTCTATTGTGTCATGTGCCATTTTTGCCTGTTGACTATTAAACATTTCAAATACTACCATTTTGTTGTCGGTGGAGGGGGGATTATTAGTATTTTTGTCAAATTAAAAAATAGATATAAAAAAATGGATAAAGATAACTGAAGCAAGAGACTTTTAATTTAAAAATGAACATTGCATGACAGAGAGCTAAACTGTTAGACTATAAATCATGCTTCAATAAATCATGCTAAATGCAATGGTTTTGTATTTTCTTTTAATTATTATAAAAGATTAAACCTAATCTAAAGTACCATCTTGTAAAAATGTGAATGGTTGCAAAATACCTTGGAAAGGGATTATTAAAGTATAATTTGTTTATAGTTACCAGATATGCACATAATGTCTTGAATAAATGATTGACTGCCCTAACAATGTGTGATTGCTGTGTGAATTTGTCTTAACTGAATTACCAATACTAACCTGATCTTTATTAGTTATCCTTTCAGATATTTTATTTGATTTGATTATTTTCAGTGCAAATAATTTTAGTAATGAGTAACTGATAAACATTTGGAAAAGCATTATTCTTAAAATAATTTGAGACTACATCAGTGCTATGATATATCTGAAATAATACGTATATACACATTTCAGATTTTAAAATCGAAATATTTATTTCAAAATAAATGATTTCCACACAGACACATGAATTTGGTCTAAACCTCAATACACAACCGCAAAACAGCCATTAATGTTTTTAAAATTGACTCAAATCTCAAACCTGGCAAATCATTTTCAACTTAGTACATAATCATTATAAAATGTGATCTGGTGAAATGAGACAATGGGTCAACCACTCATAGTAATGCAAGATAATGAATGCACCTTTAACCAAAACATAATTTTTGACTTCTGAAATGAATATATATATAGAGTGATTCTTCAAGAGAAAGTAAACCCCCACAAACCCTCATTTGTATGGCCAAATTAGCATCCTAACATACAAGTTTATACATTTTGATTTTACATAAAGTGCAGTTTGATAACCAGAACAGCAGAAGCATTGATGAACTATGAGCAGGAAGTATTGTATTTAAAACTGTATGTACAGTACATGCAAGTATGTGCATGCTTATTTTGCTTCTTCTTTCTTCTACACCACCATCCCCATTTATGAAATGTTTTATGTATTTTACAAAGCAAGTATTGTCTTACATTGTCATCAGTTGGATAAAGCAAAGCTGTCTATCAAAGTTTAGGATGAATAAATCTGCATCTCTGATTGAGTGCAGAAATTAAGAGATAAATGAATAACTGACGCATAAAGCAGGTGCATTCAACCATCTTGTGACTGACTCAAAGGAACACAGAAGCACCACATTGTAACAATGAAATATATCCAACATATGCGAAACACTGTGCACAGCAAAATACGACTATCCAAAAATACCACTTTGGAAATGTTTTTATTATCATTATAATAAACTTAAATTACCAAAGGAACAACACTGCCTTACATATTGCTGTTTTTGTAGGTTGTTTTCTGTCTTTCAACAGTAAAGCAATATAAAGAGAGAGAGAGAGAGAAAGAGAGAGAGAGAGAGAGAGAGAAAATACAGACCGATAAGCAGGACATGTGCAGAAAGCTGTACAGACGGCTTGCTCAAATTACACAGGGTTCAAAGACCAACAGAGAACAGTTTACAGCACACAGTCCTTAAACATTTTCATTTTTTTTTTGGTATTAAATTGGTTTTCGCAACTAGAATCTCTCATACTCAATATAACGAACACTGAAATGATCTCCTAGATCCTTGAAAGTTCCTGACATAAATAAAGCAACAAAGTCCTTCAAACAGAAGCCACGTTTGTTTTGTTTTGTTTCAGTTTGCTGCATCCTGTACAACAAAATACTCACATTCACCCTCAGTTATTATCTGACTGTAGCAACAGTAACCTTGAGCTCTCACTGAAGTCCAGTCTTCTTTTCCATGGAATGTTTTTCAAGAAATATTGCAATGTGTATCTCTTCTTCAGTGTCTGATGCACACCACACTCCCCTTTTGCATCAAACATTCAATATCATTTTGCGTTCCCTGTTTATTCCATCACTGTAAAGAATGGCCTTTTATTTGATTGTAAGGTTGCTGACAAAGTGCATCTGTTCCCAAGTGCGGCAATAAAAGCCAACCAGTGTTTCAGGGAGAAGTGCTCCTATGGCTGATATATGATTCAGTTTAAACTGTACCCTGAAAAAAGGGCCAGACATAAAAGTACATATTAGAAAAGTAATACAGTTTTTTTTATTATTATTTGAAAACCACAGTGTGCGCCAATACAAAAGCGATATTGCCATGTCAGGGTTAGAGGCAGAGCCTAATATGGCTAGAGTTTCCCTCATGCACACCGTTATATTGTGTTCTCTGTGCAATTGCTTCTAGTAATGCTTGTATGGCTCACTGACACAGACAAAAATCCCTGACAGTTAGATTCGCTGATGCTAGAAAGTGTTTTTTTTTTTCTTTTTTCGTTTTTGTTGCTTTACATAACAAAAGCTACGTAAATTTGGCAAATTATCTTAGTGCTTGTGTCGCATATACAAAATATCAACAAAGGTCAGCATTTTATTATACAAGATGGTTCTTTCAACACTCAGCAGTGAGGCTCATCCAGTGAACCCTAAATATTATAAACACAGCAGGACACAAAATACAAAGGGACAATAATCACACATCACAAATCCAAAGATGATGTTTTGAATGCAGCTATCTATTGTAGTGTCCAAAGTCTTATTCTGTACCTATCAACATCTTGCAAGCAATTCCAATCTCTTATTAGTCAGACAGCCAGCAGGAAATATCTTGCTCTTCTGTACAGGCAGCCGACTGCAAGATGCTCGGAGTCTTTCTAAAGATGAAAGATGAAATCTCTACGCCCCTTTTTTCATCTGCATTCCAGAAACTCACGACTATTTGGAGCTGAAACAGCGAGTGGAATTTGCACATACATTTAAACAACAATGACAACAAACACTCTCTTCTGAAACGTTTAAATAAAATGAGCAAATTAGCCCTTGAGAGTTCTCAGCTTTGTTGAGGTGAAGTCCTCACTCAAATCCTAGCTGAGCGTGCTCTGGAGATCCATGAGAATGGCAAAGGAGCACCGCCAATTTTTCCTTCAAAGCGCCAAGAGGGTGGGAGAATTAAGGGAATCTGAAGATTGGTCGCCGCTGCTACTGCTACGGCGGTGGGCTTTGGAGCAGGACTCCGATGAGGGTGAAGGACTCTCGGGCTCAAGCATGCTGGGGTAGGTGAAGATGAGGCTTGGGTTGTTCGGAGTGGACAACGGGGTGGAAGCAGCCACCACAGGCGTGTTGAGGCTGTCTCCATCAGAACAATACATGCCGCCACCTAGGCAGATGGGCTTGATGACTGAACGCTGGATTTGTCCTTCTTCCTCATCGTCGTCTTCTTCCAAAGGCTCCTGTTTAACCACCACTGGGTTGAGGGTACGCATCGGCCCCCGGGGACCCAGGTTGGAGCGCATGGTCAGAGGAAGGGGCGCACACTGTTGGGAGTGTGAGCTTTGGTGGCGTTCTTCAGGAGGCAGTTTGCACACGGGGTTGTGGGCCACCAACATGAATTCCAACTTGTCTTTTTCCTTCTGCAGGGTCTCGATTTCTTTCTGCAGGTCAGCCTTCTCCTCCTCTAACTTCTCTGTCTCCTTGAATAAAAAAAAAAAAGACATACAATGAATGATCATGCTGCTTTTTGTCTGATATTCTTTTGGATTTTGAAATGATTTGCAAATGAATTACGCCGGTAATTACGGATTCAACATATTGAAGCATTTTTAAAAAGTTGAACAAGGTCGCTGTCAGGGTGGTCTCTGGGTGGTCTTAGTCAAAAACCTCACCCCCAAAATTTCTATTTGATATTCTGGTCTTTAATGTAAGCCTATATACGACGGCTGCACAATTAAGCCAAACTAAACCAAAATCGCAATTTGGCTTAGTGCAGTTATCATGTCTAAAGACGGCTATTTAATTGAATAAGACTGTATATATTTTTTTAATTAGTAGTAATTATCAATTATAACTACTAAGTACTACTATTTTTATAATAATAATAATTATTATTATTATTAATACATAAATAACAACAAGGAAATATTTTTTATTTTATCTTATCTTATCTTATCTTATCTTAGGGTATAAAGCCAAATTTCATCCACACCCGAACCTTTTCCTGAGTGAACTCTCAGAGCACTTTGGCACTATAAAAGGCACACCCATAAACACAAGCAATTATTTCCCAAATCAATTTGAGCTTTGTTAAACAGGACACTTGACACAGCACCAAATATTTTGGAACAACTGTCAAAGCCTCCAGAAGGTTAAAACACTGACATAACAATATGGCTAGTCATATATAAACCGTAGCTGTCTTTGACTCATTAATATGGCTATGAGGAAGTAGGAAACTAAAAGCAAAACAAATGCTTAATTTACAAAGAAAGAAACAGTCCATTGGAAGAAAGGGCATAGTTATTGTCATAGAAGACACAGCTCCTTATTTGGTGAGGAATGAAGCAAAGAGTGGGGGAAGGGAAGAGGGAAGATAGTGTGTGGGGTTTGATGGTTAGCTGCGGTTTCCTCCTCGAACAATATCAGACGTTTGCTTCCCTCCAACCCCCTGTAGCACATTCCTCCCTCATGTTTGAGGTCTGACAGCCTGAGAGATGCCATTATAAAGCTAAGTAGTTCAATTACAGCCAGAATTGTCTGGGACTCGGGGCATTCCCCCTGTCTACCAGACAACACTGACCTTCAGTGGCTGTAAAAGCTTCTTTTTATGGTCTTTTCAGCTTTTAACCACTGCGAATTGCGTGAAAATAAGCCTAGCGATAGTTGTGGACATTTCATTTGGAGTAGTTGTTAAATATGTGTTCCCTTGTGCTGGTAATTTTAGAGAATGTTGTTGTTTTTTTGTAACAATGGTAGAAAACTCACCCCTTGCAGCATCTCGGTCAGTTCTCTTCTGCGGTTCCGACATTTTGCTGCAGCTAGCTTGTTTCTTTCTCGTCTAACTCGCCGTTTTTCTTCTTCCTCTGGGGTGAGCTACACACAGAATGAGGAGTGAGCACTCACCCAAGTAAACTTTTCCAGTTGTTTGTGAGAAATCGTTCGGCTTGCATCATATTAAGTAACATATTTCAAGTCAAATGTATTTATATTATACTTGTACAATAACGATTGTTTCAATGCAGCTTCACAGTAATAAAAAAGAAAATAACAGTATTAATGCTGCAAAGTTCTGCTGTAATGCAACTCTAAAAAGAAAAAAAATGTCGTTATTTAATAATTCAGCAGATGTTTTTTGTGTTTTTGTTCTATATGTCAAAACTGGTTTTGTTGGTTTGATTTTGTCACTGACCTGCTCGTCTCGCTTGCGTCGACCCCGGGCGTCACCGATGGACCGGATGACCCCGGGCCGTGTGAGGGATGTGTGGCCGAGGAGGCTCGGGCCACTAGACACCGACAGGCCGTACGGGTGAGGCCGGGAATATGGATTAGACATGGATGTGATTACTGTGGGCTGAACCATCCACTGCAGGTCCTGACTGGTCGTTATGGCATTAATTGTGGGAATAAAGGCACTGCTAGAGCCAGGCATGTCTACTCTGTACTTCTGTGAAAAAAAAAAAGTATTAAGAGATTAAAGTGTAAATATTGATGAAAAAACTCAGGATTAGAACTCTGACTTTCACTGTTCGTTAAAAATTGTATGATTCATTTTTAGTCTTTGTTACTGCAGTCCCCCAGCCACCCACTTTTTAGCCGTTTTACAAATTCCCATCATCACAGATTAATGAATCATTCCACGAGCTACCTCGCTCTGCGCCCTCTTGACTGCTTGACCCCCAGAGCGACAGGGTGACACACACACACACACACGGTGAATCATGGGAAAGCCCACAACCCTCCCTGACAGAAGCCGACCAGTGTTAGATAATAGCCTCTGTGATGCAATGGGCAACGGATTCACCGCAGTGTGGGTATACAACTGATTTTTAATTTTTTTTTAAACGGACTCTGTCTTATAAGAAGTGAATATGACTTATAACAAGTACGGTTCTTTGTTTATAAGACGAATTAAATAAAATACTGATTTTAATCAAATGTATTTATTATTAGTAGTATTTGTTAATGCTTTATTAGTGTTAAAGTTATTTATTAATACCATTATCAACAATTTTTTATTTGCTAATTAACAATAATCACTATTGCAGTCATACTTTATATCAGGTCTTTAACTACTATGTACTTAAATTAAAAAAATTAAAAAGTTAGGTACAATGTATCTAATGTGTACACCTTGAATTGCAAAACACTTGATTGTTATTGAGATAGGCTTAGGTTATCGAGATACAGTTATGGTTAGGAAGAGGTTTGGTTGTATTGTTAGGTTTAAGGATGGGTTAAGGTGTAGGGGTAGAAACAACTACAGATGTAACTACAGAAATGAATTAAAGAAAGGTATTTTTTTTTAGATATAAGTACAATGTATGTCCACAATAAGTGCATTGTATCCAATGATTAATTTAAATGTAAGTACACAGCAGTTAGTGACACTTAATATAAAGTGGGTCCACTATTACTAACATGAATGAATGCTCAACAGTTTTAAATAACGTTAATGTTAATAATGTCAGTTTAGAAAAGATTAATATCACAAATCTTTGTTCATATATAGTCACACTTGAAAATATGTGAACTTCGGATCTGTAAATTATTACGTAGTGATTAGTTGCAGTACAAACAAGGCTATTACCCAAATATTACTTGTAAAATGTACCCAAGTTATAGGCTGTTTTTTTTTTTTTTTTTTACATATGCAGTCTGACAAATGCTTAATCGCGTTATAAAACTGCTCTTTATTTCTGTCATCCGGGAAATTGAACTGGGATCCCGTGCCAGCACATTCCTTCCACCAAATTCCAGTCCATTCACACATTCCTAGAGGGATTTTAACGGGAAACTGACTTAATGTGATGGACCATGTTTACCACAAATCATTTGGAGGGGAATGAATTACGGGAAGCATGGTGTTGTTTAAAAAGGATAACAGCAATCATTTCGTGCATTAAAAAAATGGACTAGAGCGAAACGTCAATGTTTGCAAGTCTCACTTTAGTGTTTTATTTCCACTAAAAGCATAGTGTTTGTTTAAGGTGGTAGCGAAGAGTTTACCACAATTTAGAATTGCGAAAGACTCCACTACCTTCCAGGAACTGCCGCGTTTGTTTCTCATTGAATGAATCCTTCACAAGCGACCGGGAAGGTCAACATATAAACATGTTACCGAATCATTCTATGAAGCTCTGTTGTGTTGCGAAACTACCACGTTGCGCTCATTTCTCCTGAAATGTACCCGAATTTTCCCCTTCACTTGATTTCCCCCCAAAGGAGTCAAAACAGCGCATGCTGGAATCGAAAGGGGGCAGTTTATTCCATGGGTTTAGTAGTTAAAACAGCAACCCTACAAGACGATGATGCTCGGGAATTTCTGACAGGGGCTGTTAAACGTACCAGATGTGATTAAAATACCAGAGTCTGGGGAACAAGTTGCCAAACTGACCGGTGCACAAGCTCCCATTCATTCGCGCTGAGATCAAGATCGGAAAATTCTCACAAACTTGCCTAAACTTCTTAGCTGCTAGTAAAACTTTACTTGAAACATGTAATATATAATGCATACAAAGTAACACTCCTGGTATAACCATAGACAGATAACAATGATACATTACAATGTATGTGATTGACATTATTTGCGACAAGCTTTATACAAGAATTAATTAAAGTGTGATTTAATGTGTTCTTTTTCACATTTTTTTAAGCATAGACTATTTTGTGAGTTTTTTTCTCCATGCAGAAAAATGCATAGGCTATATCCTATTATCCCCATCACACATAGTAAAAACATGCATTTACTTAAGTATGATTGTGTGACTAGCAAATGACATTGATTGTAATCATACACTCTAAAAAATGCTGGGTTAAATACAACCCAGTGCTGGGTAAAATAGGGACAAACCCAGCAATTGGGTTGTTTTGACCCAGCGGTTGGGTTAAATGTTTAACCCAACCTTCTGGGTAGTAACCCAACTGCTGGGTCAAAACAACCCAATTGCTGGGTTTGTCCCTATTTTACCCAGCACTGGGTTGTATTTAACCCAGCATTTTTTTAGAGTGTACAGTCTATTGCCATCTCATTAAATTCACCATATCAGCCAGTTCTAGTCAGTCCTTTAAAACGTATAACCCAGCGTTTGTGTACAATGTCTTCATTTAGGTAGGCTACAAGCCCTCACTGGTCTTATCTTTTTACATTTCCATGTTCTCGATTTCCGAATTGGCTTAATTTTCTTCACCCTAAACTTTAAGGTTCAACTACGGTTAAAGGTTAAAAGTTTTTTCGTATATTCAGATAAGGTTAATGAAGTGCAATAGCTTATGTGGAAGTCCCGGAAGTGTGGCATCCTGTGGCCACTACGTACGTTTTCTCCGTGTTCACATTACGTACACCACCCACGCCACTGCTACCCTTATCTGACAAAGATGCCTAATTCCACGGAAACATAATGTTATGAGTGCCAACATGTGCACTATCTTAACAAACCGATAGACTGCGAGACGGGGAAGAAATAACCTCTGGGAATCATTTATTAAGAGAGCGAGACGGATTCCTCTGATTGGATTTTACGCATTTTGCAGAGACGCATAAAAGCTATGTGCGTCTTTCGCGCACTTTCTTTAGAAAATAATGATCAGATACGATTATTTGAAAACCTAGCAATTCAGAAAACAGTTATATGAAAAAATGTAGCACACACTGGATTCTTAAATGTACGCATGTATAGCTACTTAATGTAAGGGCGCATCGTCCGTCTATATGCAATAATCAAGTTTTTAAGCACTTATAACACTTGCGTTGCTTTTCTATCAAAAACATGCATACAGGGCTACTGAATGTACTTTAATTCACGTCATGAAAACGACAACCGATGACTTCCAATGACCCCAGTCCTCGATGTATAGAAAGTTTGGTCACATTTTGCATCGCAGTTTATGTTACTATGTATGTGCTACTGTGTTATTATTTAACGGAGCTGCTTCTAATTACATATTGTCATTGTCGTGTATTTTAACAACACGTAGCTTAGTATGTGTAATGTAGTATTAGCACTGTGATGTAAAGTGTGTGAACAGAATATGCTGTGCATAAGTGCATATCCTGTTAGTTTGTAATTAGTTATGATAACATGGTACTAGGACTATTTGTGTAAACCCGAAGAGTGTAAACATGGTAAGTGTCATGAGGATACGGACACTCAAGCACATCAGTATCTAGGCTACCTGGTAGCTGGAGGCGGGGATGGGGCTGGTGTCCGGGTGCGCCGGTGAGCTGCTGCTGCCGTGGGAGGATGTGTCGTATGTCCCGGTGTAATCCTGGTACATGATCCAGGGAAAGAGGAGGCAATTTCAGAAGGTTGATAATGAATTCCCACACGATCAGAGTGTCTTCAGTGGCAAAAAAGCACTTCCAAACAAAGCGATTCCTTTATACCTAATCTAAAAATGATATCCAAAATACTTCTTAATGGTCAGTATGTTAAATCCAGGCATATCTGTGTAATATTATATTATTGGAGAAGTCAACGCTCTCAAATTCTGCAGTCTCTTTAACAGTCCAATAAATAGATGTTCCCGTGTAAACCTAATGCATAATATTCATCGCTACTGAGATGTTCTACTAGAACCAGACGAAACGAAGAAAAAAAAATCTGTCAAGCACCTACTTTTCTTCAGTGGACTCTGTGCTCTCGTAGGTTTAGTCCTGTCCCTATAGCAGTGACTCACGGCAGTGATGAGTGTACCGCTCTGGACTTTGCTGAACTGATTTTGGCGACTAAGTGAACTTCAGTGCTACTTCTACAGGTCACGTCGTTAGATGACTCACTTCAATGGCACTACTCTACTTCGTAGCTCCGCTTATCAACGCCAACCTGCGTCTACGCGTCCCAGCCTTGATAAGGCGCACAGCAAAATAGGGGTGCAAGATACATATTTTATAGAATTGCTGCCAGACATTACTGTCCAGTAAAACGTTTATGAAAGAATATGGGTAAATATTAAATTATATATCCGATTGAGCAAATGAGGAATGTTTAAAATGCATTCATTTCCTTTAAACTCGTTTGCTTTTCAGAGCCACCCCCATTTCAGGATTGGTTTCGACCATTGACGCATGTTTCCAAAAATGGGCAGTTGCGTCAGAGCACACGCGCATGGGTTTCCTTGGTAAAGGCACTGTAAAGACACGTCAAGGATTCCCTCCCCTCTTTCCCCACCTTTAACTTTCACTGGGTGGTCTGTGGACACATGCTCTCGGGTCCTGAACGCACGGAACACAGGGAGAGTGTGTAGAGGTGGTCGTGGGTTTCATAGAAAGTGGCAGCAGAGCACAGCTTTGCTCTCGGAACCATGTGTGCGCTTTTTAATTTGCGAGCATGCATGTGCAGTTGCTCTTAAATTTCGCCCGTCACCATGGAGTTTTAGTTTTTCACTTTTTCTAGAGTTCGAAACACAAGATTTTCAATTCAGTATTTTTGTTGTTGTTGTATTTTTCCAATTCTTTATTGCATCGTAACAGCTTTTCAGCCCATTTATCACAATTCTTCAGACATAATTGAGAATCCAGTCCGGATCAAACCCACCCTTATAGCCCGGAGAACAGATAGATGTCGCCAGTGGTACAATAAAGTTTACTGGGGGAGGGGGATTATCAATTGTATAATATCAACACTTTCTTAGAGTTGAGTTTTACATTCCTACGTGGGGTCCCATTCTATTTTGTGTAGGTATCGGATATTTTTTATATTTAGAAATGCATGTTGTGGATTCATAACACATGGGTACCCTATGGAGATGGTGTGTATAAATGCAACCAAAAATGACAACTTTACCAAAGTTCTAGTCGGGTTTTGAACCGGTGTTGTTGGGGAAACATTGATTTTTAGTTTGACATGTCGCCCTAATGCACTGCCAGCCATAAACAGAAAAGAGGAAATATTTGAATACTTCACTGCAGTAACCATCCGTTTCATATGAGTTCATTTTAAATTATTTCGAGTTAAGTATGAAGAGAACGTATGAGTGAACACCGGTGCCAAAGACATAGCCTACCCATAATAAGACTGATAACCACTACTTCAGTAGGTAGGCTATACAAAATGTCCATGAGACTAATAATAATAAGCAATATACTATGATTAAAAACAAATATGCATGACATCTCATGTTTTTTTTCCCTATGCCTTTATATATGCGAAGGGCTGTCGTTTGTGTTTCTCTATACTTGTCTGCCATCTGATCTGAGCATTATGGAAAAGAACAAGTACAGAAGTGACGCGCGTTCTCTGTGATGGTGAACGTCACTCGTTATCTGGCTCAGTTCTGATCTCTTCTTAGGGAAAGAGAATTATAGCTGCTCGCAGGGTAAATTAATGCGACCATTTTTAGTCTTATACCATCGACAACTGCAATAAACAGCTGAGTGCACAGAAAACTGGCGGAACTCATAGAGTAAGCACAGAAGCTCAACTACATATCGGCTTTGTGTGTAATTACTATGCCCTTACGAAAAGGTTACTATTTCAGAATACCATTTTCATATACAATACTCCATCGCATGTGTCCATAAACCATAGCATTAACTTGGTCATGAGGGAAATATACTGATAAATGGATTAGCTCCTTAACCCAGATTTAATATGAGACGCATTCATTCTAATCTGATAACGTACGCTACGTACGCACGTGCTGTACTCTGAGGTAAATACAACGAAGGCACATGGGGAAGGTAAGGATGCAATATAACTTTTACTCGGTTTATCACATATTTAACCTGTTACTTCAGTCTCCAATTGGGAAAATGATGGGTGAGTTAAACCCGTAACAAAACAACGTAGCATTAAAATCATATTTTCACACATGTTATTGACATAGCGCAAACTGATTTACATACACGAATCCCCACAATTGTTGCCAGTATGCGATATGGGGTAGATTTGGTGGCACTGGCGCACCTAATTAAGGTCACGATCTGCCTGGGAGTCCTGGGTGGAGGCCAGTGAGGCATGTGCTTTGTGGATTACTGACTGGTGAAAACACCTGATTCTAGATTAGTGCTTCATTGATCTCTTGAAATTTTATTTGCAGGTTTCCCTGGCAACTAATGTAGACTGGTCTGAAACAGAACAGAGCCACAAAAATGTGAACATTCCAGGCCTGGAGGGAATACGAAACTCAGAGGATAGAAAATGAATTCATGCTGGAACATTTCCACTGATTAAGCCAATCGCATTACAGAAAAGTAGGAAACATGGCCTTGGTTTGTCTATCGTGCATAATATCCCTGGTGTATGAAAGACTTGCTCAAATGGTAAATGCAACACAATAATTCTTCAAGCAAAACCACAGCTGAAATTCAAACATCTGCTATTACGGCACTTCATTATTCGTTTCTTGACTAAGACAAAGATGAACAACTCCATAACAAAGACAACATACTGAAGCAAAAATATTCAATTATAAAAGAGTTCATGATTACTCTGAATTATCATTTAGATGGTAAACACAGAGGTGTATCTTCGTAACTGACTAGGACAGCTGAGAATAATGAAGGCTGTGTGAAAGACCCAAATTCTATAGCCAGGCAACTTCACATTTATCTTCTTGTTTATGTGTTTGTGAATGGAGAAATCCTAGAGACTCGTCTTCAATGACTCAGAGTTGTCACGGAATGGAGCATTCTTTATTTACTTATATTTCCACCACCTGCTGTCTATAACCAAGTGGTCAGGATCTATTTCGGCAAGGAAGAATGTGATGCAGGAATTCTTTTCGATATCATGCCCCCTGTTACTGAACAACGTTCCTCCTTTATAAAGTTTACAAAAAAGTGTTTATGCTTGCCAGTAGTCTTTAAAAAAATGGTTTTGCTGGCAGTACACTGAATGTACCCATACACAAACACAAACTGTGGCTTTGACCGTGGTTCTGAAAGAGTTATTACTACAAGAATCAGTTCCTGCTACAATGGAAGGAAATGCGTCACAAACGCATGGCTGACTCAAAACAAAGAGCGACAAAACGAAGTGATGGCCACTTAAAAACAAAGAGGGGGATGGAAAGCAGGAGCGTATAGTGGAAGAACTTAACAAATGGAGTAGAAATAGGAGAGGTGGGGGGACTTTAAAGAGGGACAGAAAGATTTAGCATTGTCTTTACTGAAAAAGGGTCTTCCCGTAAACCTTCGGTGTTTGGCCAAGGCAAATATGACCCATCACAGCGAGCTTTTATTCCGAGAGGGCAGTAGAGGAAAGATGCAGAGGTATATCTGAGAGTTTTAACATCTTCTACCCCCTTGTTTTGCGAATTATTTTGTCAGGTGCCACTTTCCGAGTGCTTTTCATCAAAGGCGCTGAACATAATGGAGAAAATTGTTTCAGAACACAACTGGGCTTGCTCTTTCAGATCTACGTAAAGTATGAATGGGTATAGAGATGAGGAGCAAGCCTCATGTAATGCTAATTTATTTGTTTAGAGCACAAGTGTGGACCAAGTGTTCGGCTGTCTAATCTGATAAGGTTCCTGTAAACCTGTATGCATGTCGTCGATGTGTCTAAGTGCTACAAATATGGAATGTCATGGTACATAAATAGGACAAGTACACTGATGTGTAAAAAGCCCAGGAGTGAGCTATACCAGAACAAGCCTCACTGATAAGAAAGGAGGAACGAGTGAGCATTTGTGAGCTCTTACAAAAACGTAATACTGCTTTTCTTGCAAACATTTGAGGATAGGTTTGGCATACATTGCCACAGATTGGAATGAGGCTTGCGGCAAACCGTTTGAGGCAAATTTGTTACATATTAACTGCAATTGTAATTTGTTGAGGAGGGGTTAAAGAACAAATGTGTCCTTGTTGTTTTAATTATAGATGAGCTTGAAGAAATTGGGTAGGAGAAGCAGTGCTATAGTGTCAATATAGTCAGTATAGCATACAAGTCACACACAATTTAGCACAGCCACTCGTAACTTTTTTTTATGAACTGTTTCTACATAAAAGTTTAATGTCACAAATTAGCATTAAAAATTTATTGCATTGAGTTAAATTATATATTTTTAGAAGATTTAGTCCCTGATGTATGGAAGCCCGTTTCCGCCACTGAATAAAAAATAAGAGGTAATTGCGAGTTTATATCTCACAATTCTGTGAAAAAAGTCAGAATTGTGAGATAAAAAGTCGCCTTTACCTTTTCTTTTTTTATTCAGTGGCGGAAACGGGCTTCCATACTGATGTGACTAAGGCTTATCTAAGAAAACAATTTGAGTGAAACGTTTAATTCAAAAAATGAAAATAATTTAAAATATTCTTAGGGCGCCTTTATACAGTTAAGGCTACACTGACATGCTTTGTGTCTGCTCCAAATTCAGACTCAGTGCCTCACAAAAGTCATATTCATGTCATTTCTGACCCATCTCAGCCCCTATTATCAGAAGTGACTGTGATGTAGCCTTAAACGTTTAGGTAGCAATGACAGAGTATATATTTTATAGCTTAATGTTTTCGTTCATCGTGTTTCTATATTAGTAATAAAATATCTAAAACAGGACTTTTTAAAAACACCTTTTGTGATTGTAATTCCTGTGTAAATGCATGTTTTCCAGTCCTGTGCAGCATTAAACTTTTTGTGTGTGTGTGTGTGTGTGTGGTGTAGAAGCTGCTTAGATTGCTGCTTCTGTCCCACATTTGCAGTGTAAAGACGACATTAGTAATTGGTATATTCCCCTTTTTGCTTTAAGGACAGCATTCACTCAACCTGGCAAGTTTTATATGGAATAATGTGAGAATGTTCCAATGTTTATGCTTCATTGGAAACAAATAAATCTTGATATTTTGTAGAAAAAGAGTTAACAGGAAGCATAAGCTATCCCTGTATTGTGTTTTAGCACTGCTGGAATTTGGCCAATCTGCATCTAGAACTGGAACTATCAGTTTTATTATGGACAATTATAAATGCATGATTGTACATTGCTGATGCAATAACTAATAATATCATCTTATTTTCTATTATTTCTTGCATCATCTCTTCATGATGTAAGGGCCCTCTGACAATCCTAAAGAGAACAAACCATGCTGACTCAGTGAGCAGGAGTTTCTTCACAATTGACCTGTCTGTACACGAGTTTAACTTCACTTGTCTCCACCTGCCTTTATAACACCCAATAATAAGCCTAAAGAACAGGAGATGTGAGACATACAATGCAAGTGACATTTTTCCACCTTACAGAAATGGAAACAGATAATACATTGAGTGTTACTTTGACCCTATCCAATTTCCTATGGCATGAAGGTTTATTTACCTTTCATGTACAGCTATATACATATTTCTTTTGGATAGGAAGTAGAATAGTCAGAGAGCAGTGTCCCTCTCTGGGGTTTACTCCTTTAGAGCATCCATTCTGTCCGGTTGAATGAAAGCTTAATGCGAGTGTGGAAAAGTGGAAAATTTAATTAAGCAGCTAAGGGGGGTTTGAGGCACTCGACGAGCCTCTCGGTTCTTCTGTACACTCTCCTCACTGTGTTCGCTGCCCACTGCTTGTCTAGCTCCCCTTCTAGCTCTGCCCTCTGAGGTCAAGGGCACAGAGGTCAGCAGTTTACAGCTGTGCTGGAGTTACTTATTTGGTAATCAGTAATGATGCATTAAACTTCTGCATCAAAAACTAAATAAAAGGGCATGTTTATTGTACCACAGCATTAAAGATGCATGGTCTACAGAGAGACTATGAGTTCCAGGTTTTATCACATTTAATGGGTTTTATTAACACAGCAATGCAATAAAAGTGACCCATGTTCAATAAATAATTAAACTTATTAATAATAAACACAATCAACAAATCTTCTTTATAGTAATGTATATATTAAATATTTACATTTAGTCATTTAGTAGGCACTTTTATCCAAAGCGACTTACAAATGAGGACAATGGAAGCAAACAAGTCTCAGTTAGCTTAATGCAGTACACGTAGCAAGTTTTTTTTTTAAATTATATAATAAATAAAAAGAAAACAGATAGAATAGAAAAAGAATAAAGCAAGCTAGTGTTAGAGGCCTTTTTGCATTTGTTAATTGTATAAAAGAAAACAAATAGAATACAAAAAGATTAGAGAAGCTAGTGTTAGTTTTCTTTTTAAGAAAACAAGCAGTAAATGAATAGAGTGCAAGTCTAAAAGTTTTTTTTAAAGAATAGAATTAGAATAGAGAGTGCTAGAGTTAGAGGGTCAAATAAAGATGGAAGATATGTGTTTTTAGTCGTTTCTTGAAGATGGTTAAGGACTCAGCTGCTGGGATTGAGTTGGGCAGGTCATTCCACCAGGAGGGAACATTTAATTTAAAAGTCTGTGAAAGTGATTTTGTGCTTCTTTGGGATGGCACAATAAAGCGCCGTTTACTTGCAGAACGCAAGCTTCTAGAGGCACACAAGTCTGTAGTAATGAATTTAGGTAAAGGGGTGCAGAACCAGTGGTGGTTTTGTAGGCAAACATTAATGTCTTGAATTTTATGCGAGCAGCTATAGGTAGCCAGTGCAAACTGATAAACAGAGGTGTGATGTGCGTTCTTTTTGGCTCATTAAAAATAAATATTATTAATATTAAATATATGTAGAACCACAGCAAGCTTAAAAAAGAAAGCTGTATATATTACTTTAAAATGTAAAAAAAAAAGCTTAAAGGTATAGTTCACCCAAAAATGAAAATCTGATGTTTATCTGCTTACCCCCAGGGCATCCAAGATGTAGGTGACTTTGTTTCTTCAGTAGAACACATATGATGACTTTTAACTTTAACCGTTGCAGTCTATCAGTCGTATAATGCATGGCAATGGTAACAAAATCTATGAGAGTAAAAAAAACATGCACAGACAAATCCAAATTAAACCCTGCGGCTCGTGACGACACATTGATGTCCTAAGACACGAAACGATCGGTTTGTGCCAGAAACCGAACAGTATTTATATCATATTTAACCTTTAATACAGCACTATATCCAACTGCTTTGAGCGCGCGCACGGCATCCAGTGCGTGAGGTGTGTACGCGCTCTGGCGTAGTTTACGTTAATGGTAGGGTGATCATACGTTCCATTAGCAGGCTCAGAAGTTGGAAATACGTGGAAAGTCACCACTCCCGATTGAGTTCGCGCGAGAGAGAAAGTCATCTTTTAGTTTTAAGTCAGTTTGAACAATCCGGATAAGCGCAAGTAAGTACCATTTTGATTAGCCGTCGTACCTACAATGACGTATACGCGTGAGAGATCACTTCCGGCACTTGCGTAAACTACGCCAGAGCGCGTACACACCTCATGCACCGGATGCTGTGCGCGTGCCCAAAGCAGTTGGATATAGTGGTGTATTAGAGGTAAAAAAATTATATAAATACTGTTCGGTTTCTCACACAAACCAATCGTTTCGTGTCTTAGGACATCAATGTGTCGTCACGAGCCGCAGGGTTTAATTTGGATTTGTCTGTGCGTGTTTTTTTTACTCTCATAGATTTTGTTATCATTGCCATGCATTATACGACTGATAGACTGCAACGGCTGGAGTTAAAAATCTCTGTTTGTGTTCTACTGAAGAAACAAAGCCACCTACTTCTTGGATGCCCCGGGGGTAAGCAGATAAACATCAAATTTTCATTTTTGGGTGAACTATCCCTTTAATACAATGTAATCCTCAACATATTTAATTGCTACTGTATAACAAAATATTTGTAGACTAAGATGTTATTTGCTATTGTTACTGTAGATGTTTTCTTAAAAAGGAAAACAATGGTTTGCTATTTTAAAAAAAAGTTAGATAACAAGTAAATGTAAACATTTGTAACACAATCTGCATTTTCAATTAATTACAACAAAACAAAATTAAGCACAATCTTTTCCTATTCAAATCTAAGAATATGGCAACATGATATCTGCTAATAAGGCCTCGTTTTCCCAAGCAGAATTCAATCAAAGCGATTAAGTTATTAATATTTTCATATTGTTAATTTCTCATTTAGCTGGAGTGGGTACTGTAAAAGACTAGGGGAACACCATGAAAGTGTCTTTCAACAAAAATAAGTGTGTTTGAATAGTACGGCAAACTTACAAAGAACCACTTGAGAGAGCCACTCAAAATGCTGGCAAAGATCTATTATGGAAACATTACGGAAAGCAGATTGTAAGAATATTGGCCATGGATATTTCAGAAAATCCAGGGCTGCCTCCAACTAAACTACAACTTTTCAGGGTGGTATATGTATTTGTCTCAAACAAGATTTACACAACATTACTGATCCATTTAGCCTAATAATGTCTGGTCTAATTATTCAACAACAATAAACAAACAGAAACTCTTGAAGAGAGTAGGTAGAGGACTGTAGGCTTTACAAATCTCCTTAAAAGATTCCTGCCTTTTGATCTGCAGCGTGCACCTGTCCATGTGACTCTACCTTGTATACATCACTCCTTCTGACAGGTCAATCAGCCAGACAGGCCATCAGAGCACATCTCCCAGCCTGACAGCGGTCAACGCTCAATCCAGCCTGACAGTTGACCAGGTACTGCCGCCAGCCAGGCACTACCACACAAGGAGAGTAGGAGGAATGCGGGAAACATGGAAGGACATGACTCTTTTAGAGATGGAAAAGCAGTTCGGAGATGTCTGCATGAAATAAGATGCCTAAAATAAACGAACTCACATGAAGAAGTGACCATATCTTTAGTCACTGACAAATGCTCCATTCCAAATGGAGTGTCAGTCCCTTTAATTCCATGTTATTAAACTGGGGAAAGCCAAGAGCCGTGTGCACCAGGGCTGAAGCACCTGAGGGGTTTGCTTCTATAAATCCATGACAGGTCTAAATCGAACGCTTACGATTTACAGCTGAGAGGAAGATGGAAGAAAATCTGCATTCATCTTGTCCCCCCCCCCCCCCTCCCCCCATCATATCCCAAAGAGAATGGAATAAATAAATAAACAGAGTCCCAACAACGTGAAGGAGAGACAACAGCAGAAACCAGCCAGAGCCAGAAACAGACCGTGTTTGATCCGCTTAGCATGGCTCTCTCCTGCCTTTTGATGCATGGCTAGGAGGAGAGTAATTAGCAATTAACAATCAGGGCTTAACGAGTGCAAGTTATTATCAAGCAGGGGTGAAAACATATCTTGCACGTTGACAAAGTGAGGCAAAAAAAGACGTAATTCTCTCATTTCCATGACATCTCGGAGGCCATTTTCCCACCCTGCAACAGATCAAACAGGCTCCAACAAAAGGCCTCAAATCTCCCCTACTCTTCCAAATTAGCTAAGCCTCTCAGCTCCATCATCCCAAACATGGCTCGCGTCAACAACCCCATCCACATATACGAGTGCCGCCGCCGCTGAAATCCACAATCCTCAATCCCCGTCGCCCCCTCCTCTCCCCCACTGGAACAAGACGACGAAGAGGGGAATAAACTCTCACTAATGTCACTCTGAATTTGCAGACATCAGGACGCAAAGTATCCCAGAGTTACCAAAACAGGAAACGTTGTCTCTCGTTTTCCCCTCTCTCAAATGTTTGTTTCAGCGACTTGCTTTTAATGATGTGTTTGTCTTTTGTTTTCCAGAGGAATGTATTAAATAACCGTGACTGCATATGAAATCGCCAGGCCTGACAGCTTGGGGAACTCCGCAGTGGTAAACAGGCAAAGGCGGCGGCGCGTTTCCTCAGCCTTGCTCTGACATATTCAGGCCTTCGTAATGTTCCCGATTTCGCTCAGATTACCTCTCATGTTTGCCGCTGCCCTGTCTTCTTAGCATCTCCAGGGAGTGAGGTGATCTAAGATGGCAAATGGGACTTTCAATCATTTGCTTTCTCTTTTCTTTTTTATTGTGGACATCAAAACTCTAATGTTGGCGTTGAAAGCGGACTGTTTTGGGAGGATCCGAATGTCTGGACTTTTCCCGCCTCTCTTTTGATTAATTCTTGGATGATGTTCTTCTGGAAAAAGGTAAGGACAGAGGCAAAAAAGTCACAATAAAGGCCGTCACATCCAGTACTGGAGATTATGATTAGATCTAGAAATGTTAGCACATAGAGGACACTGGGGCTAGATGTCACATGGGAACGTTGTCACAAAAGCTACATATCATGAGCTATGTAGCATAAGCTATAAGCTTGTTTTCTCGATTAGCGGTACAGAGGTTGGCCAATGAATCTAAATGATTTTTAACCATGAAATAATGCTGTGCAATAGTTTTTCTCAGGGCTTCAAGGTACAGCTTTAAAAAACATTAATTTTTAACATTAGTTAACAAGAACTAACAATGAAAATGACTTCTAAAGCATTTATTAATCTTAGTGAATGTTAATTTAAAAAATATACTTATACATTAATAAAATCAATGGTTGTATCTGTTAATATTTAATGGACCTGAGCTAACATGAACTAACAATGGACAGTTGTATTTTTATGTGTATATAGATATAACTATGTTTACAAAGATTAATGCATACTGTAACTAATGATTGCTCATTGTTAGTTAATGCATTCAAGTTGCATTAAAGTTAATTAACTAATGGGACCATAATGTAAAAAAGCACACACATACAAAAAAAAGATCAAACTTAAAAAATCTAAACTAAACCTAGTCTAAAGTAATTTCTTTATGTTTCTCCCAGCATCGACAGTTTAAATACAACCATATTTGCTGTTTTATTGCTGTTTATCTCTCAAATAATCACCATTAGGATACTGAGAAAAACTGTTACTTGTTTTCACGTTGAAACATGAAATGTGATTGTGGCTGGGACTTCTCTAAACCTGTTTAGAAATATGTGTACACTCAGATTACCAGATGGTTCAAAGTCATTTTAAAATAGCCCGTACTTAAACAACTGAAACTGTCAGCAGCAATTCCTTCAAAGGTTAACTTACCCGCTTGGAATGACAATACCGTTGCAATTGATGAATCTGAGCATCATTTAGACTGCCAAGCTTTTTATTTTCTGTGGCTTGCTGCCATCAAGATGGTTTAAATAAGGCAGGATTAGTGGATTTGGGGAATTAGCAGCAAAGTTGGCAGCCAAGACCCCGGCACTAAAAGTGGAGAGCAAAAAGAAAACAAGGTCTTTGAAAACAGGTTCACACTACACCTCATTTACAACTGTTTATTCCTCTGCATCCCTATTATAACTCTTTGATATAAACTTGTGAAATTAAAAGTAGACTTTGATATATAAGCTGCTGGCATGTGCATGAAATACACTGGAGGAAGCACTTTGTTTCCCCCCAATCCATAATGTACTGCACTTTACTGTTAATGCAGCACTAGAGCCGATCGAGTGGGTGCTGAAAACAGAAACAAATCTGAATGCTGTTTGGGTTTACCTCTCTCAACACTACCTTAAATGGGGGTCCACACAGTCTGACGGGGCCAGTTTAGCAGTAGGTCGGAAAAGGTTACAGTGCCAAGTGTGGAAGGATGGGAAAACAGACAAAAAGATTCTTGTTATTAATTCTTTTATTAAGAGACTTGATTCTATTAAACGCCCCAAATGCATTCATCCCGTGGTTCCCAATTAGACATGACAGCTCCTACATTACCAACAATAAATATAGCAGAGGGCAGACCCCCAGGCCAACAAAGACCCCTGACAATGACCCCTGCGCTTAATGATGAAAACAAGCGTGCTCTCGCTCTCGCTCTTACATTCTCTCCCTCCCTCAGCTGTAGGATCTCTCCCACACATCCCGTTCATGTCTACACTCCCTTAACAAACACACTCACACACATATGGTTCACTCTGGTTCATGTTCGAAACCTTGTTAAAAGCTTAAAAGCGATCAGGGTTGGCAGTGATGACACGCCAAGACACTTTTCCATCACAAGAAAACAACACATGCAGACACTCACTCACACATACATGCAAATTGGAACCACATTTCTCAAAATGCAGAGCAACTACATTCTCTTTGGCAAATTACAAGATGAAACAAACTATTTTAGAAATAAAATAATGCTCACAATTTAGATGCTTTTTCCAGTTTTGTGGAATCTAATTGGGGGAAAAAAAACATAAAGACCTTCTTTGACGACTTACTTCATACATATTTACAAACTAGTATGGATATATGAATAGCTGTATGATGCAACTCGATATTGAACCAACATGAAGTTTTGCGCTGAACTCTTTCTCTCTCTTAAAGTTAAGTACTGATGAACTCACACTTAGTGTTTGCTAGGGCAAGGATCATTATTACCATTTTTCATTCTTGGGGTTTAAGGATTTGAACTAACCCTGACCCCAAAATATTAAACTGAATTTGAAGCCTCAAATTATCCAATCTGTTTGGCGTTAATGATTCGATTTTTAGATTTCACGGTTTCTCCTGACACAGTCAAAAAGACAATTCAATAGTGAAAAGACGAGATTTAACAGATATAGCATTTAGGCCTTGTCTGATCTTGGTAATAAATGGTAACACAATTTATGTTTACAAAATACTAATAACTAGGGGAGTTATGAGTGACAGTCACTCCAGTCAGATCCAAGATATTCACGTTCATCCAAGCATGGCCTTATTGGAGTTATTTCCTATCCCTATTAGTTAACATTAGTTAATGGATTAACTAACAATAACTAACAATTCGATGCATGAGCAGCAATGCACTAACAAGCAATACATTTATTACAGTATTTATTACATTTAGTTAACTAATGTTAATCAATGAAACCAAACACCATGAACACCATGAAGTGTTACCAAAATAACACACTGATACACCTCAGCTAATGATTTATCAGATTTGCCAAAAATAAACGGGTACAAAAATGTAAAACACCTTAAAAGTAAAACTAATATTAAAACATAACAGAGTAACAAAAACCAGAAACCGAGTAAAGCAGCAAAGTAACTTGATTTATTGATGCAATCTATTCATAAAGAACATGAGACAACACAAATAGCATATAAAAGAAAATACACACAGTAATTTTAAATGTACCAAATGACATTGCTTGTGAGGGCCGGAGCATTGAAGAGGACCAGTTGGCAGACTTGTGAGTCAGGTTTCTTTTACAGACTCTTGCTTGACTCCTGTACATCATGTTCATAGACCCTCCATTCAAATCAGAGAGCTCCTAATTCACACAGTAAATCTACAGTTTTCCATTGGCAAAAGCCCCCTCCTGGAACTGAGGGATAAAGCTTTTGAAGTAAGCCCTGTGGAAGAGAGGAAACGAGAGTGAGAGAAACAGAAAAGAAAGAGAAAGAGAGACGACAACAGTTTTACCCAGCACTGGGTTGTATTTAACCCAGCATTTTTTAGAGTGTAGAAACTTACATCACCTCCTGAATATTAACTTGACTAATTCAAAGAAAAACAATATTTTTCTATTTGAAATGCAAGACTACTTCATTGAATATGTTAATATTTATATTAACAGTTACATTTTTAATGAAAATTTTTGCTGTTGGACCGCAAATTGGTACACTCTAAAAAAGCAATTGGGCTGTTTTGACCCAGCGGTTGGGTTACTACCCAGAAGGTTGGGTTAAACATTTAACCCAACCGCTGGGTCAAAACAACCCAATTGCTGGGTTTGTCCCTATTTTACCCAGCACTGAGTTGTATTTAACCCATAATTTTTTAGAGTGTATAAAGAATCAATAGATTATGCTGGTATTAATATTGACAACTTACATTTTTGGCACATTTTTAGTATTTTGTATTGCGACAACCACTTATATATACTCTAAAAAATGCTGGGTTGCTTCAACCCAACTTTGGGTCAAATATGGACTAACCCAACTGTTGGGTAAAATTTTTATATTAAATTTTTAACCCAAAAGTTGGGTTAGTCCATATTCGACCCAAAGTTGGGTTGAAGCAACCCAGCATTTTTTAGACTTTGAACATACACTTTAGAGTGTATGTTCAAAAAGATGGGGGATACAAACTATAACCAATAAGGCCAAATTACAGAAAAGACTAAATAAATGTCCATACAAGCTGGTAAAGTAAATCAGGGAATCTACATTTTTAATCACTGCTTGATTAAAGCCAAGCCAGAAAGCCAAAGGAAAAGTTATCCAAGCAGAGATAAGACACGGGCCGAACACAAACACTTATCACACTCAGGACAAAGAGTGCTCTCCAGCTATGAGGTGTGGCTAGGCAAAAAAAAAGGTCCAAAGTTGAACACTACACATTCCAGTATAGCCTCCAGAAAACTCACTTTGACTGCATGAAGTGGAACCAAAGGGAGTAAACTATCGGTTGCTCTTTGTTGGGAGGATTCATAATTCATTTGTTCTTACTTGGCTCGCTTGGCCATCTCGTTGCCATCCCAGCGTGGACTGTAGGGGTACGATTTCTGCACCTGAGAGTAGAGCTGCCCACTGCTGGTGAAGTGATAGATAGACTGAAACGTGAGGGTGGGTTGATCTCGAGGGAAGTATAAAGGCAGGTCCACTACAAGAAAACAGCATGGAGAACAGCTCAAATACAGATCATCCAGAACAAAAATGGTGAAGCATGAAAGATGAACCACCATAAACATGTGATAGAAGTTCATATTTTCACAATATATAAAGGCAACACATGCTCACTGGACATAATGTGACTCTGGCTACATTTCTGCAAAATCTTAGCTGTACATACAATTCAATGCAGTTAAAAAAAAATTAAAAATCTCAAGGACTTTTTATGAATGTGATACTGGAAAAGTACAGCAAAATGTACCCGGAGGAAGACATTTCAGTCTTTTGCAGAAATGTTGCCAGAGTCATTTATTTCCAATGACCCTGTGTTGCATAAAGGGAACATGTATCTCACCATGGACCAGGAAGCAGAAGTCTTTCCACATGAGCAGAAGGGTTAGCTTGGTAAACCCAACAGCATCATACTCTACCACACCCCTGTGTAGTCAAAACAGAGTAATATTCACAATTGATAATATCGTTGTATAAATGTGACCTCAAAACAACTGACAAAAGAATCTAATACACAGTAGCCCCAAAAAGTATTTGGAGACTTAAGCTACAATTGCAATCGTAATTATTCTCTCATCTAATGCAATGACGTTCATACATTTTTAAGAGTCCAAATACTTTTTTAGGGCCATTGTATCTTCTGGGTCATTATCAGAGATATAAAAAATGGTAATTGTAAAGAGAACCAAACTGAAGAACCACGCATTCTTGGTGATGCAAAAGATATGAATAACGCATTGTCCTACTTCACATTTAATAAATGACTGCGTTGTCTGACGACGTATTAAGGTGTGTTAATAAACTGGAGACATCTTGGTGCCTTGTGTATTAGAGCCCATTATAAAGCTGCTGTTTGTACTTGTTTATGAGATTAGAAGCAGAATTATCCTAAGTAATTAAAAAAAAAGGAATTAATGTCGGCAACTAATTTCTCATGATCACAGGGGTGTGGTGAGCAGCTATACTGGTTACCACTACAGGTATAGGCTTGCAAGACCAGTTTTATTTATTCATTGTCTCGATTTGGAGGTTTATATGTCTCAAGTGTATCACATCACTTTTAGCTTTCCATTAAAAGTTAAAAGTTGATAAAGAATCTGAATACGTACAATTCTAGTTCACTACTGAAGTTAGTAATAACATTGTTAATTTATTAGGCTCCTGTTATGATAAATTGCTTGTGTTTTTCTCATTCTTAAGCTGTTAAATGAATATGGTTTACTCTAAATGTCACAGAGATAAATTAAGCAGCATTTAAGTGGAAAAACAGACTCACATTCCAAAGTGACTGAGAAAAGCAGCAATGTATTCTCTCCTCTTGTGATATCCTTGAATGACATACTGAACCTGTGGTAAGAAAAAAAGCAATAAAAAAAGATTGAAATGAAAGTTTATTGGTGGAAAAATAACCAAATGAATGTGGCTGAAAGAAAAAAGTCCCTCCACACTAGAAGCAATTTTTCACAATGAACAGAATTGAGATGGATAATGACACTAACCTTGCAAAGCCAACACTGTTATTGAACTGAACTGAATTAACATTGAACTGACTTGAGCTGAATAAAGACACTATTATCTTCTGTAGAGTGGCTTTACAACTGAAATGTAATTTTTTTTAAAGGATAAATTTTACAACATTAAGGGGTCATTCACACAAAACATGATTTTGCTTTGAAAATGTCAAATGTGGGCAGTGGAGTGGATTATAAAACAAAGCCTCGGGATGTGTTTTTTTATTTTTTTTATTTGAACTTTATCACACGTGAAATGCTGAAGATGCAAGAAGATGCAAGAAGCAAGCGCAACTGTCAAACACGTGCATCTAGTGTTTTTAATCAATGGGGGAAAAACACAGTGGAATGGAAAAACATGTTCTGTGCGAACAAACAGCCCCTAACATTATTGTTATTTTCCTGTTTATTACTGTGAAGCTGCTTTGAAACCATCTGTATTTTATCAAATGCCATATAAATAAATGTGACTTGACCCGACATTGTCTGAAGAAATAATTTGCCTGATTGCCTGGGCAAGTGACACAAGCCAAATTCAAACTCCCACTGCCTGCATAAGCATCATGGCTCAATGTGAACTTTCTACTGGAATCGATAAAAACATATATAATTCATAATCAGTTACACACAATGCGTTCTGTGTAAAAGAGAGGTGATATATAGAGCTCATACAGCATCTAGGTCTCTATAGTACATTAATAGCAAGAAAAAAGTTTGCTTGGAACCCTTTGCTTTCATGCCTTGTTTAAGAAATTCAGCATCCAGGAAAGGTTTTTGCTTCCCAGTGTTTGTTTCCCTGCATGGCAGCTTGTGGCAGTCAGAGAGAGCCATAGCTCTGACCTCCACTGGATGCAGGTGAAAGACCCTCAGGTCCCGAACTGCTTGATGGTGACCTACACTCACTGACCTCTTAGATGTACATAAATAACCCTGAATTTAGCAAATCACATTCTGGCAGACTGCAGTTCCCTAACTGTATGGTTGCACTTTTTTCGGGGTTTAATGCCAATATTCTATTTGTCACCACAAAACATTCTGGAGGAAAATTGATTGCATTAATTAAATCAGCAGAAGTTAGACTCTTACAGTTTGACTGAAACCACGTAATGCTGAAGTTATAAAGGTACGAGCCAAATGGCAAGCCTCTTGGAATCTGCTGTACTAATTTTTGAAGTCTTCATTGACAACAGTATAGATATGCAATTATTTGTGGAAAGAGAGGTGAAAATGGGTTTAAGACACAATGGTCATCTGTATGAGCACCAAGGCTTGTCATTGTTTACATCAGTTATTTTTACTCTTTTCTTTACAACCTTTACTTTTAGTCAAAGTTTTTAGTTTTCGGACAAAATTATCCATTAAATGTAGTTACTATTTAATGTAACTTTTAATAATTGTATTCAATTTAACTTTTTACTTTAACTTATATTCAATTTAACAATTTAACATCATTTTGACTATCAACTTAGTTGATGAAAAAGTGCAAAATTGAACTTAAATTGAATTTAAACGTAACAAATATTTTCACATAAACAGTATGCTTGCATTAAAACAATTAAACTACCATCTTAATGTATTAATCAGCATCATGATGATTTTATTTTTTCAAAAATCCTTTGTCAAAGAACATCGTTATTAGCTAAATTATTTTAATGGTTTGTCAAAACAGTACACAAAAAATTATAGGAATAGACGTGACGGGTCCTCTACACATTACACAACAAATCAAATTTGCATCTTCTGTGTGTAAAACAACACCCTATGCATATCTCAAAAGGTGAAGCGATTTGCAGTTGTGCAAATTTTGAAGTCTTTCCAGCACTGGTCTATTAGATCCGATTAGATATAGTTGCTCGATACGAAGTGAGTGATATGTTTTTCACAGGTGAGATCAAGAGGAGAGCAGCTCTGATGTTGGTGTGTATGATGTGTGATGTAAGAATCAATGCTGATCTCTGTTTCATGATCGACACTCAGTGAGTTTTCAGAGAAGACCCACATCTGAAAGAAACATTATGCTGCTCAATGCAAGTCACACACTTGCTCTTTTTGATTCTCTAAGCCTTGTTTGTTTAGAGGAGGTGTGTCAGGAACTTTGGATCGGTGAACTCTACACCCACACATGGAGCGTGGGAGATGCTGACAGGTGAGATCAGTGAACACAGAACATGCTTTATCGCAAAAGTTCAAGAGTCCAGCTTTCGGTGTCTGTGTGCTCATTCTGGAATAGAAAATACCATTCATAACTAGTTTTACTGACACAGATGCGATCTGTCATAACATGATGTGGGTCATGAAACTGGCAGCACATCTGATCTGAGAGCTGCAGCAGAGCTGAAAGTGATCAGTGAATGATGGTTTAAATTTTGGTCTGTCATCACACAAATTACAGAGTGCTGCCGTGATGGCATATTTTTATAGGTCAATCCATCACCGTGGTACCCTCAACAAAAACCCAATGGGCTTATCAATGAAGCTTACACATTTTGTTCATCATGATTAACAAATGAGAACAACGTTTTTGAATTTTGAAGCCTAAATACAATCTTCAAAAGTAAAAAGCCAAACGTAGCCTTATGACTTCAATGTCACCATCACTAAGTTTCCAACAACACTTTCAGTAAGAATAGTTTGCAAGAGTGTGATTCTAAACATAACTAGGCTGTGAAAGCAAAATAGTGAGTAGATTGGTTTTCCTGTTTGGTGTGAGGATGTTTAATGACTCCAAAAACCTCTCTGTCTGAGTCAGAACACTACACTTCAAGCACTGGAGTAGATCTGAAACACATCATCTATATGAATCTAATTTCTCTAATATAAACTTAAAACTGGGGCAAGTAAATTCTATGTTGTCAATTGTGTCATTTTCAAGTAGACTAATGTGTGACCCTAGTTCAGGTGAGTGTGTCCTGAGGAGCTGGTGGCCACTGGTGGGGCATGAAGTGGAAGATTGGAAGGGTTGATTATTCATGCTGTCTGTGTGGATATGAACAGTGGGGCTGAACTGAAGTAGAGATGTCAGGGGAAAGGAATGTCAGTCACTCGTCAGGCTAGTGACAGTAATTTTTTCCATCTTATTTCCGCTTGTCATAAGGCCTTCTCTAAACTGATCAGAAATGTACATAAACACATGCATGCGATTCATACAAACGCATCAACTTTACCATCCGTAAAAATCATTGTATATTATAAACAAACCCACAGTTCACTTATAATGTAACCTAACTGATTTTACGATCGTAGTAATTAAACGAAGGAACACAAACAGAAAGTAAGGATTATTTTATACCTTGTTTGTGAGTAATTGGCACACTTGAGGCACATAGTCAATGAGGCAGCCACCACTGGGGAATGCTGGGATATGTAATGCCGAAGATCCTCCAAGTGCACTGAGAGAGAAAGAGGAGGAAATAAAAAAACATAAATAAAATTTTAATTCACCCATACATGCCTTAAAATTAATAACATTATTGACAGTTCCTGTATCCCATATAGCAAAGTCAGTGAATTGCTAAAAGTGTTTCTGGAAGTCAACATTTGGTGAAAGCACAAAGCAGCTGATTTTCGGGCATCACTGCCTAAACACTCCTCTATGTTCAGTTTGGGAATTCTGAAGTACTTTAGTGTGCAGAACCTGGAACAGCATCTACAACCCATTTCCATAATTACACAATAGATTATCTACTCATTCTTTATAACGACTATTTTTCACATTTTATAATACTATTAAGGCTTCAAAACTGTGGAATAACACATGGAAATTACTGGGACCAAAACTCTCCTATATTTTAGCTTCTTAAAAGTAGTCCTTCGAAGACTATTACAGCTCTGCACACTTTCTGCATTTTCTCAAACAATTTCAAGAGGTGCTTTGTCTGCTGGGAACTTGCTGTTTTTTTTCCCTCCCTCCCAAGAATTTACCATCAAAAGCCTATGCATAAATTATATGTAAGAAACATCATTTAGTAACACTTTATTTTAAGGTGCCCTTGTTACACGTTACATGTACTTACTATTATAATAACAATAAAGGATGCATAATTATGAGCAAGTAACCCTAAGACAAACCCTAATCCTAACCCTAACCATCTAGTAAGTACATGCAGTTAAGTAATATTACTCAGTACTTAAATGTATAATTACACTATAACAGGGACTAGGGTTTCAAAAAAGGTGGAACATTTCCAGTAAATTTCAGAAACGTTCCAGAATTTTTGGAAACTTTCCAGGATCTTTTGGAATATTCCAGGGATTTTTGGAAAGTTTCCGGAAATTTACCGGGAATTTTCCACCCCTTTGCAACCCTAACAGGGACACCTTAAAATAAAGTGTAACCTAGAAATTCAATCATGTTTTACATTCAAATTTTTATCATTTGTTCAAGACCTTGTGATTGAAATGATTAGTAGAATGGTATTGGACTATGCTTTTATACACAACGACTTACAATGCATTCAAGGAAAGTTTTTTTTTTTCTTTGCTGGTCTACACTGCATCTGTGCTTAGAAATCTGCACCATACATAACCCCCCCAATGCTTTACACATGAACAGATGAATGTTCTGCTATACAGCAGACGGGAAGAGAGAAAAACCCCCACAAATACAGGATTCTCAGAGAACAGTGGAAGTTGCCAGATCAATGAAGGATGAGATGATGTATGAAAAATATGATGTAGACTCTTATGTTGGAGGTTTGGTTGTTAGATGCTTATTTTTGCTTGGACAGTCTTTTTATAAACAGCCGAACAAATAAGAGGGATCTCTTAATAGAATATGAAGGAAGATTACAAAATACTCAATTTAAAAAAAAAAAGGGGGAAAAAAAGAAACATTTCAGATATTCTGCAATTAGTCTCTGAATATATGAAGAATAGCATCTAGAATCCTCTGTCAGTTGGGTTTAGATCAACAATGCCCTTGACTGACAGTAAGATTACCTTTTGCTGAAACAGTCTTTGGCAATATACAAGCATGGAAATGTCATTCACGTCCATCAAGCTCCTGAAGTATATTCATGGACTGTTTAAAGATGTTAATGCACAGACGTGTAATTTATTAACTGCGGAAACAGGAAATGAAGAGGGACGCCACTCAAACGCTATTCAGCTGTCAATTCTCCATCGGGCTCAGTCATAACACAATGTTGTCCTGTGCTACAATGACAATAGAGCAGCATCTCCATGGAGATACAGCTTGATTCTGATGTGTGTGATGCTTGCCTGTGCAAATATTGTTGGCGTGGTGCTAAGGTGTTGTGTGTGGTTGCTAGGTTGTTAGTAAATGCCCCTACCAGTTGTTCCCTAGATATTCTGAGTTATGCGTCAATGTTTAATACTAAGGTTGTGAGATTTAGAAAAATCTCTGACCCTGTGTACTGCATGACTTTAGCAAACAGCACTAATGGTATGCTTTGTCCCAGCATCTGCAGGTTGTGTGCAGGCATAACGCCAGCAGCCATAAGTACCCCAGAGTAGATGAGAATTTGTCTGTTGGAACAGGGTAGACTTGTGGGGATATTTGTTTAATAGCTATTTGAAGCAACCAAGAAAAATCTCAGCAGGCGATATTTTTAGGGAAGATTATGGAATTACAACCTCGAACTGAAGTTGTCTATGAATATTCTGTTCTGACTCGCTTGAGCAGATATTACAAGGATTCACAGAAGCCAACAGACAAAAATAAATAAATATGAGAATGGTAATATGTCTAATTTATCTTGGATATAGTCATGGATCAAGTAAAAGTTGCTTTAAGGCAGGGATGGACTGAATTTGCCCAACCCTGCTTCAAGGACAACATGAAGGACAACAAAAAATTTTCACAATATCTAAAGACTTGTTGTTTTTAAACTGTTACCATAAAAAATTTTACGACAAAAATATTAAAATAACTTTTACATTTTAATACATTTTTAAATGTAATTTATTCATGTGATGGCAAAGCTGAATTTTCAACATGACTCATGGTGCTCAGGGAACATTTCTTATTATCAGTGTTGAAAGCAGTTCTTGCTGCTTAATAATTTTTTACACTACCATTCCAAAAAAAAAAATATATTTTTTAAATAAATCAATACTTCTACTCAGCAAGGACACATACAATTGATCAAAATTGACAGTAAAGACATCTATAATGTTACAAAAGATTTCAATTTCAAATAAATGCTGTTAATTTGAATTTTCCATTCAAAAAATAATTCTGAAAAAAAACCTACCCATATTTCCACAAAAATATTAAGTGCCAAAATTTTTTTCAACATTGATAGTAAAAACAAAACAATATTATCAATAACAATTGATCATTCTTTTTATTGATTATTATTAAATATTTTTAAAAGATTTGCACTTTTCAGTAGGGGTGGGAATCACGATACGATATTATCACGATACTTGTGTCACGATACAATATTATTGCGATTTTAAATATATTGCGATATTCTGCGAAAAAATTGCAATTTATTACCTTTTTCCAACTTTTAATTATGTCCCCAAAGGAAAACTTTGGCAACATCTGTTTTAACTAAAAATAAACATTTCTCAGTTTGTTTATCGCACTTCAGTTTAATTGTTGCAGTGCAAAATGGGATTGTCAAGCAGACAAACTGACCAACACTTTCATGAAAACCTGTCATAAATGTTGTATGCACCTGGCAAACTCAACTATTTGTATTACAGTCTAATCTAGTCCACCTTAATTAAATGTAAACAGGTATGCACTGCTGTGCTACTACAGGTATTTTGAACAATGCAACTTGAAATTGTTTTAAACATTTGTGCAGACCCTTCAGCAATTGGGGCATTTGAAAGTAAATTACTGTTAAATTTAAATTAAATTAAATAAAACATGTAGTCTTACATCTAGGGATGCACTGAAATGAAAATTCTGGGCCGAAACGGAAACCGAAAATTCTGGATGCACTTGGCTGAAAACCTAAACCAAAAATGCTTTGTAATGATTATTTATTATTTTATTAAATAATATTAAGTAATTTTGTAAGACTTTTTCAATTTAACTAAATTTTAATGATACTGAATTTTAAAAAAACACAAGCCAATAAAATAACCACACTTTTACTGAAAGGAACACAATGAAACTGGACAGAATTTATATTAATATTGGTAACACTTTACAATAAGGTTCATTAGTTAACATTAGTTAACTACTTTAGTTAACGAACTAAGAATGAACAATAGTTCTTCAGCATTTATTAATCTTAGTTCATGTTAATTTCAACATTTACTAATTCATTATTAAAATCAACAGTTGTGGTTGTTAACAGTTAATGCACTCTGAATTAACATGAACTAACAATGAACAACTGTATTCTCCTTAACTAACAATAAGAAAGATGAATAAATACTGTAATAAATGCATTGTTCATTGTTCGTTCATGTTAGTTAATACATTAACTAACATTAACTAATGGAACCTTGGTGTAAAGTGTTACCTTAATATTAAATATCAATATATTATTTTTATTCACTTCTATGTAACAGAATCAGATGTTGTTGTTTTTTTTGGACTAATTATCCAAATAATGTATAGTCCTAAAAAGCTATTATTATCAGAGCATATGAGCAGAGCATAGCATCACTGAAGGTAGCATCATTTTACCAGCGTTGCTCAGTACAGCTGAACTACACCATATTACAGCACAGTAACGCTACTGCAAACAGGAGCAAGTATACTGCATATAAATTTCCTGTCAGCACGTTATTTGAGCGGACTTTTCGCATGAGCATGAGCGGTACATGAGCGGAACGCACATTCATAGTAGGGATGGGCGATACCCCTTATTTTGTTTTCGATACGATACCGATATTTTTCAAGGCAGTATCGTCGATATCGATACCGATTCGATACTTCTGCACTAAACTTTTAAATTATGAAATTTATGAAATTATTAAATTACTAAGAGTAAAATGGGTAATGAAAACCACTTAACTTTATGTTTAAAACACATTTTAACCCGTTTAATCCCAAATTTTTCCCAGACATGAAAATATCCAAATGATGCGTCATTAGTAACCCTTTGAAATAATCAATAATAATACGGTAAATAAAACACACCTTAGTATCGATATTTTTTGTTTGAGTATCGATACTTTCGATACTCGTGTCAGTATCGATATATCGATACTTCGGATCGATACGCCCATCTCTAATTCATAGAGCGGAATATAGAGCGGAGCGTCAAACCGAGCAGTGACGAGGAGAGTGAAACCTGCGCGCTGAACACTGCAGGGTGGGGCGCGCCATATATATTATTATTATTGTATGTAGCCTATATTTTCGGTTCGCATTTTCGTCCGTTTTTCTCTTTCGAATGCCGAAGATTTGGTGCATCTCTACTTGCATCCCCTCCTTGTTTATCGTATTGTATTGCCTGATACAAACTCGCAATTGCGAGTTAAA
This sequence comes from Sinocyclocheilus grahami, assembly GCF_001515645.1. Taxonomy (NCBI): domain Eukaryota; kingdom Metazoa; phylum Chordata; class Actinopteri; order Cypriniformes; family Cyprinidae; genus Sinocyclocheilus; species Sinocyclocheilus grahami. The sequence goes on along the minus strand of NW_015505658.1, from coordinate 437,832 downwards.
AAGTCATAATTGAGAGATATAAACTCGCAATTCTGAGAAATAAAGTCAGAATTGCGTGATATAAACTCGCAATTGCGAGACATAAAGTCACAATTCTGAGAAAAAGTCAGAACTGCGAGATATAAACTCACAATTCTGACTTCATAACTCGCAATTGCGAGTTTATATCTCACAATTCTGAGAACAAAATTCAGAATTGCGAGAAAAAAATTCTGAATTGCGAGAAAAAAATGTCAGAATTGCGAGTTTCTATCTCGCAGTTGTGACTTTATATCTCGCAATTCTGACTTTATCACTCGCAATTGTGAGTTTATATCACGCAATTCGGAGAAAAAAAGTCCGAATTCTGACTTTATATTTCGCAATTCTGACTTTATAACTCACAATTGCGAGTTTATATCTCACAATTCTGTGAAAAAAAGTCAGAATTGTGAGATAAAAAGTCGCAATTACCTTTTTTTATTTTTTTATTCAATGGCGGAAACGGGCTTCTATATGAAGGTGACCCAGTTGACCTCACCAGAAAAAAACTCAACACCACCATCTAGATTGAAAAGAAATTGATTTTATTACTCTACCAAATAGTATAATAAAAGATCGATACTTGGCGTCCGTGTATCCATACAGTATTGCCGCGGAAATTATCGCGATACTATACTGTATCGATTTCTCCCCCCACCCCTACTTTTCAGAGTGTTATTGGGCTTGTGAATAGACCCACACTGTTTTACGATCTCAATAACAAAGAAAATAACAGAATAAACAACAACCAGAGACAAACGAAAAAAACACGACAAACAATCTGCACAATAATACAAAGCACAACCAACAAATAGCTGTCTTCTAAATAGACAGAAATGCAATCAAAAACAGAAGAGAAAAAAAGAGTGGAAAAGGGGGGGAAAAGTGTTCACAGCGCTGTCAAACTATAGAATGTGTAGGAGTCGATCTCGCACCATCACATGTTGAAGGAGATGTGAAGTCAAACTCAGTGAGCACTTCACAGTCATAATAACACAGCCTGCTGTGTGGGAGTAGAGAGTGGCCATCACTGCAAGAGCGATACTCCGGGTAAACCTGGATATGTGGACTCAGAGAAAGAGAGTCAGAGACGGAGCTAGAGAGAAGGATTCCTGGGAGGGTTTTATTTCACTCAGCTCAGGCAGGCTGAGAGCGACCTCTCTCTTGCACTTCTCTTTCAAGTCCCACTCACTCTCTCTCTGGTTCTGTGACAGGGCCGCAGGGACGGTCGCATGACTGGCTGGCTGGAGGGGATGCGTTCTGTGCCAGCCTGGATGAGAGCTGAAGCAGGGGATTCCTCACATGTGCTGGGTTTGTTTAAAGAAATGAAAATTCTGTCATTATCATTTACTCACTCGCATGTTGTTCCAAACCTGCAAATGACTTCTTCTGTGGAACACAAAAGGAGAAATGTCCTGGCCCAGTCCTTCACGGTCTAAAATTAATTGAATAAAGCTTCAATTTTAATCTGTTTGTCAAAAACATTAAATCAAGCTATCATATGTCCTCAGAAGACTTGAAATATAGTGCATGTGTTGCTATCATTGTACAAAAGGAAGCATGGACAAGTCAAAAGGCTCCAGTGTTGCTTGGTTTGGAAAGTTCTTCAGAATGTCTTCTGTTGTGTTTCACAGTAGAAAGAAATGCATACAAGATTGGAACCATATGAGGGTGAGTAAATAATGACAATTTAAATTTTTGGTTAGAGCATCCCTTTAGTACCTATAGCAACACTATATATTGTGCTGAAGTTGAGACCACAGAACATGAATGCCAGCGCCAAATGGCACAAAGCACAAGAAACGTGCAAACGCACGCACGCACGCACGCACACACACACACAAACACACACACATACATACACACACAGGTTTGTTTTTGTGAATTGTGGGGACATTCCACAGGCGTAATGGTTTTTATATTGTACAAACCGTATTTTCTATCGCCTTACACCAACACTACACCTAAACCTACCCCTTACAGGAAACTTTCTGCATTTTTAGATTTTCAAAAAAACTTGAATAATTTATAAGCCTTTTGAAATATGGGGACACTCAAAATGTCCTCATAAATCATCTTCTTGTTGTAATACCTATGTCATACCCATGTCATTATACAAATTTGTGTCCTCATAAATCCCCAAAACGTGCGCACACACACACACACACACCCCCAATACAAATTCAACTCATCTCAGGTATAAACATCCACCCACTCACGAAAAAAAAAAATCTGTTTACAATGTGTGTATTGTATGAGCATCAGTATCTGTGCAAAAAGTTCAAATCGCAGACAGAAAAGTGGGCTTCAAAAACACTGTGCCACTGTTTTAGCATTCATTCTTTTTCAGGTATGTCCTCAGGAGCCCCGTTTCTACATTTCCAGCATTGCTTTGGCCCCCCTGGCTCTACCTTTGTAAAAAAAAACACACCCACAGACACACATATACTTCCACCCACCTGTCCCTTCTCCTAAGTCACCCTAGTTTGAGCTGATACAGTGCATGCATGGAGGCAAGGTCAACCCTGTGTGGTCCTGTATGATCCAAACTACCATAATATAACGGGGTGGAGAGAGTGTGGCCATGACAGATAGAAGCTGACATGGCTGCAGAGCAAACAAACGGGCTTGTTCCTCCTCCCCTCCCGCTATGCTGATTTGAGTGGATGGAGGACAGCACAGTGAAAGACAAAAAAAAAATAAAAAATTCATCAGGCACCCAGAGGCTGGCATTAGCAGACCTTGCCCATTGAGATCTATCTGTTGTGAAGTCACACTGAAGGTTCCTACATTCCTTCTGAGAAGTGACCTTGTGTTCTGGATACTGCAGAGGGTAGAGGGAAATGTCGGGCTAACTACAGCCATTTTTGATAATTTCATGGTTGACAAAGTAGATTACAACTTTATACTTCCATATTGTACTACATATAATAGAATTTGCTAAATTATCAGGATTCATTGGTACAAGCCTCAGTTCATACAGATCTGGCTTAAAAAGAGCACAATAAGAGGGTTCCAGAAGAAAAAACAAATTACAATAGAAATATTGATTGTGGGTTAGAATGCATGGTAACACTTTACTTGAAGGGGTGTGCATAAGACTGACATGACACCTTCATATTCATGACATGACACATGTCATTTATATGAAGGAGGTTTTATGCATGTTTATGACAACTGTCATTAAGTGTCATTCGCTCAGTTATGTCATTTTTAATGCAAATATGACATTATTTGACCTAACCCTAACCTAACCCTACCCCTACCCTTACCCCTAACCATAGCCCATAACAAAGACATCTCAAACAATGTCATCTTTGCATTAAAAATTACATAACTGAGGGAATGACACTTAATGACAGTTGTCATAAACATGCATAAAAAAAACCTTCACATTCATGACGTGTCATGTCATGATTATGTAGGTGTCATGTCATGATTATGAAGGTGTCATGTCAGTCTTATGCACACCCCTTCAAGTAAAGTGTAACCGAATGCATAAACTTCTCATTGCAGATGTACGATGAGCTCTAAGTGTGAAATGGAAAAATCTAAACCAAGGCTGTTTAAAAAAAAAAGGGGGGTTGTTCACTGCTGCATGCAGAGAGCATGCAGCGAAATAATTATCGGCCTTGTATTGACAATATGTTGATCATCTGTAAATCCCTGAACAGCTGTAGCAAGCTCACATGAAATGATTAAAGCAGGAGTGGATGAGTACCACTATTTATGAACATGTTCCATGGTGCACAAGATCAAATTATGTCCAGGTTGTAATGCACAAACACTGGACAGGTGGGAAGAATTTTGTTTTGTACACTAACTGAAAACAGAGTCAGTAATGTTCTGCAAGTCACATCAATAACCGAACCCTTTAGTAACGGCTCTCGTCCTTGCGTAAATAGAACACTTTTTTTTACTGACTAACTCTCAATTCCTCCAGGATTTCAGGAAGTAAACAGCAGAAGAGGAAGTGCTGTCTTTAGTTCATTTACTCAAGTTGGCAGTTGGATAAGGTGTGTCATAAGTCGTGTGCTTCAATCTCTTAAATAACAGTACAAAGACCCAGAAAGCAATTTTCACTAAATTATTATTAGCAGATACAAGAATTTAAGATTTACACTCTTTCTTGTCTGTGAAAATTGGCTAAACTTTTTGGGGGAAATAAAATGTTAGAATGAGAATACCACCCCTGAAATGGCCATGGCAATCGACTAGAAATAGTTCAGCATTTCATGTTTTTACTGGCAATTAAAAAAGAGACTAGCCCTTTAATATATCCTGCCCCAATCTCTTGAGGATTTTTAACATTACAATTCTGTATGACCTGGGAAAATTAATTTTCACTTGAATGGAATAGGGTGAAGTTACTCACTGCTCAATGCTGGGAGACAGGTAGAGTTTTGGAAAGACTTGTGTGGCTTCAGCATCTTCAAAACTAACGGATAGAAGTGCCACATCTTCTCCTGGATCCAGTGCTGTGTCCTAAAAGAAGTATAAAAGACAATTTATATTTTAAATTATTATATTATAGACCGTATAGACAATCAGATATGTGGTTGGGAAGATTTTACCAAACAGGAGTGTGCATGCTAATGCTAAACCTATTAATTGGTTTGCATTTGCCATTCTGAGATTATCAGGATTGGGCAACAACTGTGTCTGCTTGGCTGATGAACAGACATCTAAACATCAGAAGGCACCTTTTTTTTAAAAGATAAATAAAAGGTAAAATAAATGTAAATACTGAATGTCTTATATGTTTTTGTATCATAAAAAAGGAATTATGTTGACTGTTCTTCTAGCTCAGTGGTTAACTGGTGGGCGGCGATTGTTTGATTGCAGACAACAGATCCGATGAAACATCATTCATGTGTAATATTGCACATACATCAAAGCTTAGAACAGATAAAAGTCCTGGAGATAGCTATAACACGTTTTGATATTCGCATTAGCACCACCCACGTAATAATACGTAATATGAACTGTCAAGTAATCAAATGCATAGAAAGACAACAGCAAATGGGGATTTTTTTTTTTTTAATTTTGGGTTCTGCCTTACAATGCATGAATACACCTTTAAGAATAAAGGCTCTGAGGCAAATCAATGCACTGGGAAACACTGAAGGCCTTTAGCTAGCAGACAGACCAGCCTGGCTGGTGCTGAGCAACTTCTCATCTGAAGGTGGTGTCATTTTGGCAGGAAAAGACTACAACCAGAATTCACGCTGCATTAGCTTTAGCTTCAGCTTCAGCTACGGCCACATCTGACAGTCTTCAACTTATCACATCAAAAGGGTCCACAGGGATCTAGTTGATACTTTCTGTTCCTGTTCTGTCTGAGCCCAGTTTTCCTACAGCTAGGCCCTGTTGTACGTCATTAGCACCGTGGTGGTAACAGAGGGCTCTAATTAAATGTCTTTCAGTCGGTTTGAACTCATCCATTTGTGATAATTGCTGCCTGCCGTGTAACCTCTGCTCCCATTAGAGTGAGCCGTGTGTGTTGGATATGTGACGTTACCAGTTTGAGGGGACGTGTGCGGGATAAGCTAACGCATAACTCGGTGAGGCACATTGAGGTCTGGGGAGAAACAGCGTGCTCAGCCTTGATAAATATGAATGGGACATATTCAGCCATGGCTTGACAGTCTATTTGATGTTATAGCAAAATGGTTCTCTCATCTCTAACAAAGTTGTATTGCTCTGGCTAGTCCAATTATGAGCGCCAAAAGATTTCTGTGATACATTAGAGCAAAATACAAAATACATCACAATTAAGTAACACATTATAAGACTCAAATATTTTTGTTTCGGTTGTGTTGTTGGTAATGATGTCTTAGAGCAATGTTAAGAATCCAACAATTTGCATTGTGTACACAACTGACATGGTTTGCACCACAATGATGCATGGAATCAAGTTTGTGTAGCTGGAATACTAGCAATTTTCTGCTAGTATCTGATCTATTTTAATATGGATTATTTCGTAAGGTCAAAATACAAACCCGATTCCAAAAAAGTTGGGACACTGTACAAATTGTGAATAAAAACAGAATGCAATGATGTGGAAGTTCTGTCCCACCTTTTTTGGAATGTGTAGCTCTCATGAAATCCAAAATGAGCCAATATTTGGCATGACATTTCAAAATGTCTCACTTTCAACATTTGATATGTTATCTATATTCTATTGTGAATAAAATATAAGTTTATGAGATTTGTAAATTATTCCATTCCTTTTTTACTCACAATTTGTACAGTGTCCCAACTTTTTTGGAATTGGGTTTGTATATGCACATTAAATTTATTTTAGTTTTTCACTTTAAAGTAAAAAGGTGGAGTTATAAAGAATTGTTTCAAGTTTTCATGATTTCAAGTTGTTTCAAGAGTAGATGGAATACACTACACAACATTTAAAAACTGGATAGATCTTAAAATACTGGGCAGCATACGCTTACCGACTTTGTAATAGTCACAGAGAAAAAACTGGCCATCATAAGCCCCTTTCACAGTAATACCAGTAAACTGCCGTAAAATTAGCGGAACGACTTTACCGGTAAATTCAAAAATGCGCTGTTCACACAGGCAATAGCGTTCCATCTTTTTTCCGGTAAAGCACCAATCACACATCAGTTTTAAATTACCGGTAAATTCTGTGACATTGCATCATTAAATGGAAATTACCTGTAAACGGCAGCACCTTCTTGTTGTTTTCATTTTTGTGTCAAACGTTCACAATCACAATCAATCCAACTCTTTTGGCCAAGAGACATCGTATTAGATGACTTCAAACCGAACTACACAGTGCAGAGTAAATCATCATTGCATCAAAATTTTATGACTGGCCCAGAGCCACTGAAGTTTGAATTTCAACGGCTCTGGATTGGCCTGGAGTACACGTCTTACGTAACTGTGTTATGAACTCGTACGTGCTCATACCGGTAATTTTCATTCTGTGTTCACACACAGCAGAATTCCATCAATTTACTGGTAATGTTAATGTTAAACTTCTCATACCGGTAAATTGCTGGAACTAATTCACCAGTATTTTTAAGAAGGGCCTGTTCACACATGATCTCTTTACGGCAATTTACCAGTAAAGTCTGTATGTGTGAAAGGGGATATACTGTACACTAAACGACTGAGGATCATACACTACCACACTTTGAAGTCATTCCGATCAAAACAAACTCATGCAGAAGCGTGTGCCTTATTGCTAGGAGATGCGTGACAAATGAAAACAATATGTGTTCTAAAATCGGCTCAAAAAATCAAACATGTTTGATATCCTCCGACTGGATGGAGTCTGTGACCATCATACACTACGCGATTTTCTATTGAATCTGTCAACTCAAATCTGCAGACTGGCTCTGACATTCGGCAACTAACGTCAACCCCTCCAAAAATCATGTAGTGTATTCCAGCCTTTATCGAATATCCCGATTTCAGACACGTAACGGTAACTGATATCATCAACCTTTGGCTTGACTACATTATCAACACAATAATGTGTTAATAATGTTACTAATATTACACAAACCACGTTCCAGTTCACCATCTCAGCCAACAATCTTCTAAAAGTGAACATCCTAATGATATGAAAAGCCCCACCCTGATGATGGGGTTTGGTTACATGTTTGTGATGGTATGAAACAGGGCCTGTTTAAAACCGCATTTTGAGACTTGCTTAATACACTGCAGTTTTAACATGTGAATCTGTTTGAATGCAGGAGGAACAAAATGTCAAGCGCAAAGCTGATGGCTACCCTTGTCATCTGTGTCTTCTTGCTCTTCATCAGCCGCCATCATATGACATGGACCTGGGCTGGGGGAGGGGAGGGGGCATCTACATCCCAAGGTGTTGCTTGATTTAATCAGCTTGCATCAGTACAGCACTATGGTATGACCCATGCGTTCCCAGAGACATAATTCATTCTTGCTGATGGGCATTTGTGGGATTGTTAGGTTATGGCTGGCACAAGAAAGAGGAGATGGAGAAGATTTTTTTTTTTGTGTGTGACTGGTATTGGCATAGGAACAAACACTCTAAAGATATTTAACAATGACATGATTAAAATGAACAATGAAGCTTAATAAAATAATTAGCAATGGAAGCCTGTGCATTAAAATGATTTTTACAGCAGTTAAGAGCTGTTGTTGGTATGTCAACAAAAATATGATAAAAGACACATGAATACATTTTGAATAATAAAAATAAATAATTCTTTCAGCAAGTAAGGGGGATTTCCCAAAAGCAATTAATAGTGTGCATATAGTGTGTATAAACTGGTTTAAACAAAGCTATTTACAGCTTTGAATGCATCGTAAATCAATTTACCCATCCATAACAAATATGAGGATTCGACAACACCAACAACAAGTAGCTCCTTATTTTAATGGTATACCTTATTTTAATGACAAACAGTTAAAAATATACCCAAGCAAACAGTTATTCGCTCCTAATTTGACACCACTAGTTCAAAAGAAAGTATAGAGAAAGCAGTAATACGCAATTTAAAAGTCAATAACTTGGCAGCCTATTGTAATTTTAAATCTGTTTGAGAACACTAATGATATGAAAAGCCCCACCCTGATGATGGGGTTTGGTTACATGTTTGTGATGGTATGAAACAGGGCCTGTTTAAAACCGCATTTTGAGACTTGCTTAATACACTGCAGTTTTGAGAAAATGCTCAGCAATGGTGTTGACTGATGAATTTGCACATGGTTTGCCTTTAAGCATATTAAAAACACCAGACAGACAACGTGTCCTAACCAGACGCAATGCAATAAGATTCCAGCGACAAGCAATTTGTCTGTCCACACCAGACACGCCACAACATAATCAATCAAAATTCAGTGCCAATAATAAGCCCATGTGGATGGGTAATCTCTGCAAGCACACTGCACTTGCAACGAAATGGATAAGTACATAATCTAATAAACCTCTTTAACATTATTACAAATACATACTGAGTTGACTGATACAATCTTTTTCATAGAATACACTTGTATGTTCACACAGAGTTGACAGTTTGAACATTCTTATTACTTTCAATTTATTTTCAAGATCTGAGGTAAACTATCTGTTGTTGCTTTCAGTATGGCTATAAAGGTCATGCAAAGTGATATTCAAACTCACATTAAAGCATTTTAATCAGTAACTGAGATCACCATTGTCATAGTTTGTATACTGTTGTTGTAGCCACAATGTTGCAGAAATAGAAACTATTTCTTAAATAGAATCCCCTGTCTGAAATAGTTTTTGTTGGGAAAAACTTTGATTAACACATATGGTTAGGACACAGTGTTAAACATGAAAAAGTCAGTGTTGATTTCAATTAAAATTACAGCATCAATTTCTACTCCAGTGTGTTTATGTTTTTTCTTGCATCTGTCCTTGACGGACTGAACAAAAGAACTGGACTGGAAGTATGAACTGCAGACGATTTCCATGTCAAAGAAGGCAGAGACACAGAGCACAGTTTGAGTTCAGGTGTTTACCAGCAATAGTGAACTTTTCCGGAAAGTTTGCTTTGGCAAAATGTTTAGAACTCCAAAAATTTTATTTGGAATGACGTCACACAGTTCATTCTTTGATTTCACTTGAAGTATTTCAGGGCCTTTACATTGTATTATCTTACACTAAAGAGTATACCAATACATGTTTAATTTTGTTTTGTAAGCTGCTTTTGTGTCATAGTTTGTATACTGTTGTTGTAGCCACAATGTTGCAGAAATAGAAACTATTTCTTAAATAGAATCCCCTGTCTGAAATAGTTTTTGTTGGGAAAAACTTTGATTAACACATATGGTTAGGACACAGTGTTAAACATGAAAAAGTCAGTGTTGATTTCAATTAAAATTACAGCATCAATTTCTACTCCAGTGTGTTTATGTTTTTTCTTGCATCTGTCCTTGACGGACTGAACAAAAGAACTGGACTGGAAGTATGAACTGCAGACGATTTCCATGTCAAAGAAGGCAGAGACACAGAGCACAGTTTAAGTTCAGGTGTTTACCAGCAATAGTGAACTTTTCCGGAAAGTTTGCTTTGGCAAAATGTTTAGAACTCCAAAAATTTTATTTGGAATGACGTCACACAGTTCATTCTTTGATTTCACTTGAAGTATTTCAGGGCCTTTACATTGAAGTACACTAAAGAGTATACCAATACATGTTTAATTTTGTTTTGTAAGCTGCTTTTGACACGTGTATGTTCCCGTTTAGTTCCTGTTTTCCTTATTTGGTCCTTCCTGTTCCTGTCCTCGTTGTAAGAATTTGGTTCCAGCTGTGTTTGTTTAATTAGTTTATTTGCTCCCAGGTGTGTCCCATTGGTGTCTGTGTATTTATAGTGAGTCCTGTTCTGAGTTTCTTTGTCCGGAATTGTTTATGTCCCCTCCTTATATACTGAGCTTTTGATTATATAGATTTTCTACTTTAATTTGTTGTATTTAGAGTAGATTTAATTCAGTCACCGTAATTGAGATCTTTGTTGTTTTTGTGCCGGACAAATACTGCAATTTATTATATTATATTATATTATATTATATTATAATAATAAGTATTGAACATGTCACCATTTTTCTCAGTAAATATATTTCTAAAGGTGCTGTTGACTTGAATTTTTCACCAGATGTCGGTAACAACCCAAGTAACCCATACATACAAAGATAACAAAACAAATAAGTTCAGAAATTAAGTTGTGTGTAATAAAATAGAATGGCACAGGGGGAAAGTATTGAACACACGAAGAAAGGGAGGTGCAAAAGGCATGGAAAGCCAGGACACCAGCTGAAATCTATCAGTAATTAGAAAGCAATACTGCCCCTTTTCAGTGGAAATTAATATTAGCTGGTTCAGTCCCAACACCTACAGTACCAGGATGATGAAGATGAAACAAGGGTGAACTTTTCAGCAAGACAATGATCCCATACACAGCCAAGGAAACTCTCGATTGGTTTTTAGAGAAAGAAAATAAAGCTGCTAGAATGGCTCACCTGAATTGAACATCTTACACTAAAGAGTATACCAATACATGTTTAATTTTGTTTTGTAAGCTGCTTTTGACACGTGTATGTTCCCGTTTAGTTCCTGTTTTCCTTATTTGGTCCTTCCTGTTCCTGTCCTCGTTGTAAGAATTTGGTTCCAGCTGTGTTTGTTTAATTAGTTTATTTGCTCCCAGGTGTGTCCCATTGGTGTCTGTGTATTTATAGTGAGTCCTGTTCTGAGTTTCTTTGTCCGGAATTGTTTATGTCCCCTCCTTGTACTACCTGTGATTCCCTGAAGAGAAAATTAAACCCCTTTGTTTTGTACTCCTGGTCTCCTAGTAGCGACCAGTGACAGCTTTCTCATCAATATGCACTACTGTGAATTGGAAATACTGGTTCAGTAGATTTCAGAGACCTTTCAAATGAATGTAGCCTCAAGGGCTGATAATGGAAAGATCCAACGAATAAGCTTCACATCATTTAAGATCGCCCATGACTCACAAATTCATCAAGAAAGTTTGAGTTCACTACTCAAGATGATTTGAACAATGGTTTGAAATGTTTTACGAGCAGTATGGACCTTCTGGGGCTAGAAAACCAAATTTTCAGTGAAAAACGGGTTCATAATTCAGTCAGTAATAATATGGGGCTGCTGTTGAAAAGCATCTATTTGATGAAGCTCTGAGGGCAAACATGTGAATCTGTTTGAATGCAGGAGGAACAAAATGTCAAGCGCAAAGCTGATGGCTACCCTTGTCATCTGTGTCTTCTTGCTCTTCATCAGCCGCCATCATATGACATGGACCTGGGCTGGGGGAGGGGAGGGGGCATCTACATCCCAAGGTGTTGCTTGATTTAATCAGCTTGCATCAGTACAGCACTATGGTATGACCCATGCGTTCCCAGAGACATAATTCGAATGAATCAATGAATCAATCAATGTCGCTTTTGCTCCAGGCAAGGGATAAGTCAGCAAAAAAAGGATTGGGATATTGACTAGAGGTTGCTGAAAAAAAGAAAGAAAGTCTAAATTTAAAATAATTAAGATTCAAATTATGATTGGCAGACATACAAGTAAATGTTTCTCAAAAGCCTAATGTATAATATTTGATACATTTTAACATTATTTTTCTGAAAATGATGTATTTTTACATCTTACACTGATGCATTTTTACAATTATAAAGACATTTTACTATAACGAACTATCAGATGTCAAAAAAGTATAATAAACTTCCATATTTTAACATTAAAAATCGTATAAATACTATAAAGACAGTTTTACACATATTGTGACTATAGTCTTTTAGAAATGTTCTGTTTCCACAATAAATCTTCAGTAGGTTACAAGAACACTTATTATTCTACATATAAAGAGCATCTTTACTGTGGAAGTCTGTGCTTTGGGCAAAATGCTACTTAAATAAGAATAAAGGTGCATCATTAAAACATGCTCTTAAAGGTTCTTGGTAAAGAACTAATGAAGTGATGACTAATGAGTGTTTTGAGTGACCCTTCCTCCAGGACAGTGAGAGGGGGAGTATTGTGCACTCTGTACCTCCTGTTTAAACCAGTGAGTCAGTGTCAAGGAGTCGGGGGTAGGGAACAGGGCTCAAGGGTCTGGGGCCCCACTCTGTTTTGTTTTATGACCTCCCCTCGGGTGCTTGCCATACTGCATGATGCGACATCGTAGAGATGTGACAGCTGTCTCCAAGCCAAAAGCTGTCTAAAACCAAAACTTGAGGTGAAGTTGAATTGTTTGGCCCCACTATAGAAACAGTCAGGACTGAACTGCTCAATGTTTTCAGTTCCATCTCATATGGGGAAAGCACAGAGACCTGATTGGTCAGCTACAACCATGACCTTGATGAACAGGTGCTTTCCCATACTATTAAAAATAAAGCTTTCAAAAGGGGGATTTTGCAATGATGCCACAGAAAAACATTTTGGGATCCCCAAAGTACCCTTTCAGTGAACAGTCCTTAAAATACATTTTTTTCCTTGTGAAGAACATTTTAATAGCCAAAAGGAAATTTTTTAACCACAGCATTCAACGTTACCTTCCAAGATTCATGTAGTGGCAATTAATAACTATATTTTAGACCATAAGTCATCAACTCTTTTTCAACAATGCATGTTATTTCAAACCACCTTTACAGATTGGATTACTAAATGGTAATATGTATCAATATGCACTATATGTGCACTTCAGCTTGGATTCAATAACAAAATGGCACCAAACCTGAATGTTTAGTTGATCTTGAAGCACTGTTGAACTCCTGAAACACAGAGGAGTATTGCTGACCATGACGTGGTTGCTAATTAATTCTCCCTTGAGATCATATTCACCACTGAGAGAAACTCAATATATCCCAATGTTTGTTTGTTTGTTTAATATATTGTTATTGGTGACTACTGTTGACTATTGTAACTGACTACATTCATAACTTTAACTTGAACATGTATTAAATTACTGTTATTGACAAGATTTTAGAAAGAAAATTTCCAGCCTAGGTGTCATGCCCACTGAAGAGATGCCCAAAATATTTTCATGGCGGGAATATTTTACCTGAGGCAACAATTTGACAGCAGACCATCAGGGTAGCAGAGACATCTGTCTCAACCTATATAAACCTGACAAATGTTTCTACATTCCAAAGATACTAAAACATGTGATACTGTGTTCAAAACAGCATAACATATCACAGGAAATGCACAGATTTCCTGAGAGTGTTTCTTTATTCACTTTATCGATCTGAGTTTGTGAGAAAAATGATAATGAACAGTTAAGTGAATCTAAATGTGTGCATTTTGACGTAGTCAAACACTTTGTCCAGTGTTCTGCATGCTTGATGTCATTGCAATTAATGTCAAGCATGAAAAGTCACAGCACATTTCAGATGATAAAATATTTCGGAAAAGGTAATGAAAGCTAAAAAGAGCCAATCACTGATTAACTTAAGACATTTTAAGAGGTTGTGTGTTACATAAATAGGTGGGGAGGGTTTTTTTGGTGGATAAAGGAGGAGAATTGTGGAACATATTAACAATTTGGGCACACCCTCCAAGGTGGAGAACACAGCTGGGCTATAGTGTTTGTATCTCAGGGGTGTGTGCGTGCCTGAGCCAAATACGATTTCAAATGGGTATGGTGGCTGAGGTAACCCAGTGTCCAGAGAGCTGCTACCATTGATCATACGACTCATCTGATCAAATGATACAATAAAGAAAATAACTTTTTATTCATAGTCTAGAGTTGACGAAATACTCATGTGACAATTGTGAGCTTCATGATGAATTAATCAGGAAAAACTACAATGAAATTACAAATTTCCAACCAGAGAAGTTAGTCTTAAAGGAACACTCCACTATTTTTGAAAAAAGGCTAATTTTCCAACTCCCCTAGATTTAAACAGTTGAGTTTTACCGTTTTCGAATTCATTCAGCTGATCTCCGGGTCTGGCGGTAGCACTTTTAGCTGTAGCTTAGCATAGATCATTGAATCTGATTTGACCGTTAGCATCTCGCTCAAAAATGACCAAAAGTCTCTATATTTTCCCTATTTAAAACTTGACTCTTCTGTAGTTACATCGTGTACTAAGACCGACGAAAAATGTTTTCAGGCGCTGCGTAATATCATTGCGCCTGCAGCACCCATGGTACGGCAGCAAAGTTCCTTGATTATTATGCCGGAATGAGAGTACAGTTCCTAGACATATCGGCCAAGAAAATCGCAACTTTTTATTTTCCATCGGTCTTAGTACACGATGTAACTACAGAAGAGTCAAGTTTTAAATAGGGAAAATATAGAGACTTTTGGTCATTTTTGAGCGAGATGCTAACGGTCAAATCAGATTCAATGATCTATGCTAAGCTACAGCTAAAAGTGCTACCGCCAGACCTGGAGATCGGCTGAATGGATTCGAAAAATGGTAAAACTCAACTGTTTAGCTCTAGGGGAGTTGGAAAATGAGCCTATTTTCAAAAATAGTGGAGTGTTCCTTTAAGTTTTCCACATTCTTGTGCGCAGTCTTCCTGGTGAACATTCTAAGGTTGCTCACTTACTGACCATTAGCTCAATACTCTTTTAACAGGCTGCATGATTTGTGGCTTTTGAAGGGTTAAAACAAACCGTAAATCCCTAAGAATATATTAGTCATTTTTATACACATAAACGAACATTTCACTCTATCTCTTTCGCTCTCTCTCTCTCTCTCTCTCTCTCTCTCTCTCTCACACACACACACACACACACACACACACACACACACAAACAAACATGATATCTGTTGTCTGTTTATCCCTTGATGTATAGACTCCCTATGAGAACAGCTGGCCAATGTGAAATAACTTTCAATAAGGGCTTAGTCACTCTGTGTCTGCACTCATGAAAGGATGCTGAACGGGAAGCTGATGATTTAGAAGGAGACAATGTGTGTGGGCATTAGCAGACAATCACACACACACACACACACACACACACACACACACACACACACACACACACACACAAACAAACATGATATCTGTTGTCTGGTTATCCCTTGATGTATATGGAAAATGACTCCCTAACTGTTGAATCCATAAATCACAAGTCAGTTTGTTTCATTACTAACATGTATAACAGATGCTGACTGGTCAATACAAATAGAGATTAAAATACATGATATAACAGACATGATGTGACACACCATCTTCTGGTAGAAGGATGGTATGCAATTAATTTACTAAATAGAAAAAAAAGTTCTTTTTTAAAAAATATATATATATTAAGTGTTTACAAGCAACAAAGTCACCGAAGGCCACACTAAACAAAGTATATAGTTTTACTTTGGGTCGTACCTAGTAACAGTCTTAGACATATTCACCAAATAGCATAGCCTCTATCATTGGAATATGAAAAGCATGGCTGGCTAACAGACTATTTCCAGTGCTTGAATATTGGAACTTCATAATCTAAAGCAAGCTTCTTGTCATCCCACATCTTTCACTATTATTTGAGATCTCTTCAGGTAGTGCCGGAAAACAAAATTTGTTTCCAGTGCCATCGTATTGCAGTAGAAATTGAAAATAATAAGAAAAAAAAATAGGAGTTTACAGAGACCTTTAAGTCTTTTGGATATGGAACAAAGCAAAGAACAGAGAATGGCTTCCGTGAGTTAAACTGAGAATGAAATGACTTCAGGTAGCTATACAGGGAGTCAAATGAAAACAGAAAACATATAGAGGGAAAGTGTACACCCACTCTCCAAAACACACAAGCAGTTTGAAAAGGGAGCAGTGCCTGGAAATGGCAGCAGTGTGTGACTCACAGAGGACAATCAACAGCTGCTTGATATTGATCCATGAGTTGTGGTCTATGTTGAAAACATGTAGCGGCATACGCTTCTCCACTTTTTCTAAACACACACAAACTGTGACCCAGGTTCATCGATTACTGGAATCAGGGGAAAAACTGTTATACCGCAATGATGAGGTATAACAGCATAGAGACAGACCACTCTAAAGACTTATATATGAGACACTATGTATGTCTTATATATCTTTACATTAAAAAATATTCTGCAAAATCAATGAATTGAGTAAATGTAATTAAAACATTTAAGTAGATCTAAATAACTACACTTGGTACCACAACAGATTAAAAGGTAACTCAAATATTTGATTTACAAAGTCCTCATATCTTTGACCTAACACCAGGCTCTACTCTTCACCAAGATAGCAACATAACAGAAAACCCTCAGCATAAAACAGAACATTAAACACTAATAGATAATCTATTGCAAAAACAAGCAGAATATCATGATTAAAGACTAGGGAATATTGATATGGAATAATTATTGTAATAAAAAAAACTGTATAATTTCTCCATTCTCTAATATTTTGAATGAAATTGAACAAAAATAATATAATCTGTCAGTCAAATACAAGTTTCTTCTGGTGAAAAAAAACCTAAATAATAAATGCAAATTTTAGACAATTAAAATGGGCATGTTTAATTTGTAATTTAGAGATTCTTTTTAAAGTAGTTATTTATTATTGTGATATTTACAAAGCCACTGAATTATTTTTTAAAGTGCACTTGCCTAGTCGCCTCTTCTGAATGAACTTGACCTTGTCTACAAATACAGTTATGGCCTGATTTGAGTCATTAAAGCTCATTTCATGATGCCACCGTTTGCCAACGTTTTTTTTTTCCCTCATTCAAGTAGATAGCAGGTGTTCTTGCATGAATGCAAAGAGGCTGCTGGGCAGACTGACATGCTTTAAGCTTTTTATAAATGTAGACCCCTCATTGATGCACACACATTACAGATCAAACTGAGATTTGGCACTAAGATTGGTAATTGATGAACTGTTCTGAAAAGCATAATAAAGAAACATATACAAAATATCGATCAGAGATGTATACTGGGCAAATATGAATTAATTATAATTGTGTAACGCAAAAAATATAAAGGCAGTGTAAAGAGGTCAACAACAATGATTGACACTACTGTTTCATCTGTTTCTCGCTGCATAACTTTCATATACTTTTTTTTAAAACAGGTATCATGCCGTATCCTATAAACTATATACGCTGTAAGAGAAACACTTTTTCCATTTCAAACAAAGTTGATGTTTCTCCAGTAGGCGATGTTTAGCATATCTATGAGTGAAATGTTAGCTCAATATGCCTTTACAGTTAGTAAGTAAAACCATTGTAAAGTTTGCAGGAGTGTTTACACAATGACTCCAAAGCTAACAAGGCATTAAAGGTACATTGAAACATAAAGGTATTAAATCCCATAAAGGTATTAAGTTCCCACACTTCACTAGCCATCTCGCTCCTGATGATGCCACCCATCTCTGGAGAGGCAAAACAGTAGTCGGCATTCATTACACAGTATGATGCATCCACAAAGATGACTTGTCATCAATGCGTATCATATGTTGCCAGAAGAAAGTCATAAGCTTTGCACTTGGGGCGTGCAGTCGTGATAGCGGCGTGGTGATGTCCTCATTTTTTGCGCTTGTTTGATCCTGTCTGAGAAGTGTCAACACACCAGGGTGCTCATGATGTCAATGTGAGTAATTGCTATCTCATCAGTGAAGAGATGGCAAGGGGCACGTGACGTAAAGTTTGGTCATACTCATTCTAGCACCTGAGAGCATGACTTGGCCACCACGATCATATTAAGAAACACTATTTAGGAGGGGTCCCGTCATATTTTAACTGGAACAAATACACACAGACAAATGAGAAACAGATGCATCAACTTTGCATCAAAAATAATCCAGCTGAGCACAACACAAATTAACAAAACCCATTCCAGTAATTCACATAAAAATGCAAGCTGTCCTACAATAAAATCACTTGAATTAATAATAATAAAAACAATCCATTCCTAAAATACATGTTGTAATTCTCAGAATGGAACAAAGGAAATAAAACCGAGCAAGAGCATGACACAGAAATGTATCACAGAACAATGATTAAAACAACTTTCTATTTTTAGCAACACTACTAATAATAGATCAGCTGTTGTTATAACTATCGTGAAAGATAGACATAAGAACGTGAAAATCGACATAACAATGAAGACAAACAACAATCTGTCAATTTGTCCAAGAGTCCTCTTTAAAAGAAGCCAACTCTGATACACTTTATGGTTGAAAAGGGAAACAATTTTTCTTTCGACATTCACATCACCCCTGGCCTTAAAAGTGGGATCAGACATAATTTTGTAATATCAATTTTATAAATTTTTTTGGGGCCATTCACAGAATGAGTTGAGAATGTCTCTGATATTTTTTAATGCAGATTAAACAATAAAAAAAGAGGTTGTATATTATATTGTATAAAAATATTATATACATCAGTAAATGTCATGTGATCATAACAACCACAGAATGCATATGCACAACTGACAAACAGATTGCACTGAAAATGATTTTTCCCACATTTACACACATGCATAACCTATTAAAATAAGGTCATTCACCATGGTATGACTTCATGATCAGAAGATGATCTTTAGTGATACAGGATCATGTGATGAGACTATTTAAATCATTTTCTATTTTCTGGTTGAAGTGCAGTATCTTGACTTCAGCAACATTAATCTTACATGGAGCTCACACTGACACATAGATTAAAAAAATGTGTGTCATTAAATTTAGGAAGCCTTTTCCACACCTGCTTATGGTGGGGACAGCAAAGCCTCACTGAGTGAGAAGCAGATTAATCTTTCACAATTTTAGACCTGATTTATGATTTTCTAATGACGTTACTGGCCAACTAGAAAGTCACAAAAGCTATTTATTTTAGTGTGGGAAAAAAAACATGCAAAAATATGCAAAATAGGGAATTATGTTGAATTAAAGGGGTCATATGATGCTGCTAAAAATAACATTATTTTGTGTATTTGGTGTAATGAAATGTGTTTATGCGGTTTAAGGTTAAAAAAACACATTATTTTCCACATACTGTACATTATTGTTTCTCCTCTATGCCCCGCCTTTCTGAAACACGTCGATTTTTACAAAGCTGCTGTGATTGGCCAGCTATCCAGTGCGTTGTGATTGGCCGAATACCTCAAGCGTGTGATGGAAATGTTACCATATTTGTTATGTTATGACAATGTTATGTTTTGTTATGTAATGTTACCATAAATGTTACCCTTACCATATTGTGATGCCGCTTTCCTCAGCGACCAGCATGGATCAGCTCCAGGCATGACGAAGCGATATTGTCCTCTTTTGGAAGGCCAAACAAAGTAGTTTCGCTTTCACAACGAAGCACACTGCGTCTTCACGACATGGCGGCAGCGGCAACAATACTACAGCGAGAAGAAAAGTTACGCCTTTTTTCATTATGCAAATCTTCCCACATTAGTGACATAGATATGTGGAGGCGTGTTAGAACGAGCCGTTTTAGGTAGGTGTGGCTGACTCTTAACTTTTATAAAGAATATCTCTTTGGATTTGAGACTTTAGTCTTTGCAACTTTACAGATCTTCTTTATGGACCAAGAGCTTGTAACACTCCAAAGAGAAAGGAAAAATTTTAATTGCATCATATGACCCCTTTAAGGACATGAATTAACATTTGATGTTGTGTCCAATTGCCTGAGGGATTTTCTGAAAATAAAAAGGACATAATAAAGAATAATAAATACACAGCCATATACACACAGGAAAAACACAATATATATTCAGCTGATCAAGGATTTCATCAGGGCGGCTCATAGGTTCTTTAAGATCAATTAGATCAACTGTAATATTTTTCAGGGTTAGGCTTTGTCCACCCTTCTTTAATACTTTCCATTCAGAATTCCTCCCTTGTCAAGAAAAAAAAAAAGAAGCTCATTGTACCTATTTAAAACTGTCCTTTAAACCAGCAATAATCTCGTAACCATAAGAGGGTGTGTTTCCTGCTTATCTACATACCGCACCATTTTTTGATGATTTAAAGTCTTTGTGCTATTATGTTTGAGTGTGCGTGTGTTGCAAAGCATCCCACTGCTATAAAAAAAAACTAATAAATAATAGACAAAAATAATTTCTTAAATATCTCAGTTTCATACTGAAAAGGAATAGTTCAACCAAAAATGTAAAGTTTTCTTCTGCGGAACACAACAGGACCAACAAAGTTACAAATAGTCACACGGACTATGTACTGTTTTCTAAGTTCTTTAAATTGACTATAATTAAAATTGTTATGCACTGAGAATCAACCCACTGCCATAGCCCTCAAATGTCATTTAGATGTACACATATTTTGAATGGCATAGAGACGTGCTATATTTCACATTCATGATGCCTAAAACCTATGGTTTTTGTGAGTCTTGTAACCATTCATGACATATTTGAACATGCAGACTGGCGGGATGAGATGCCCCCTTATGAACAGAGTGTAATAACTGATAAATTGTGACACATTTATAAACGACTGCAGCATAACAGTGAAAATCATGAAAGGGACCGTCTTGTCAAGAAGACCCTTGTGATAAACCTATTCTAAATGATCTGATTTTGAAAGATTATGTAAAATGTATTGGTTTTCATTTTTAATGAATTGTTTATTAAGTCTCATTAATGCAAAATGCAACTGATTAACTGAATTATACATTCTAAATAATTTATTATTGTATGTACTGTAAATAAATGCATTTTCACATTGTAGTTCGATAATTGAATAACAACAACAAATCACGTGACAACCCCAGTCAAAGATACATATCAGGAATCATACATACGGTCTACCTTTATTTTGAATTCAAGCGATGCTATAATAGCAATAACCTATGAATTCATGATTCAATGATTCCACTCAACTGGTCATGAATGAAGATGTTTGAAATGTGTATCTATTTCAAGTAATAATAACTAAAATAATTAAATGATGCCTTTGATGTACTATTTAAATAAATAATAATACATTAAAGGTGTGTGGGTGCCTTTTCTCTATCTACTAAATATTCGCTAAACATTTTCCATTCCTGTTCCATGCAAGAAGGAAAGTCACACAGGTTTTGAATGACTTAAGGTTGACCTTTAACCTGGTTTTACCCTAAACTACATCCCTAATTTGTAATTTTCTTTAGAACCAGAAAAGGTATGATCAGAATCTGAGGGCGTGTTTTCTGTCATTGAAAGTGTAACATGATGCAATACAGCATTAATTCCAGAGTAACTTCCTGTTTCATGATTTCCCCTGTTTCAAATGATGACACTGGTTTAACTACATGCCTAAGAGTGCAAAGTGATTGCCTGTCCTCTGAATTAAAAAATAAGCAGCATAATCACAGAAGAATGACCTAATGCTCAGACAAGAGGCACATTTTCCCTGATCTTGGACATTTGATGCAGCTATAGAGATGTCTTCCTCCCAACCCTGTGCTTACAGTAAATTACTGTCGTGTTTCCATTTCCCACATGACTATGGTGTACAGGTCTCTCTTTCCAGTATCTTATCGCTAACAGCTTACATGGCACCTCTACAGCTCTGCTGTTTTCTTGTCACAGATTTCCTGTGGTTTATTCAAAGCAGTCTCAGCTTCGAAAAAGATCCCCTTTCCTCCTCACAGATTTGGTGTTTTTCTAAGTACCGCTAAGTCTTTCTCTTGTCTTGTATGTGTGTGCGCATGTCGGGTTCACGCAGAGAGTGCTGTGTGAGCCTACCCCTCCGCTGTGCCCTCTGTTCAGTCAGTCGTTGCTTCTCGGATTAATTAACCTTGATTAATTAATCTAATTAGTTAACACGTTGCGCAAATGAAACAACTGTTAGCTCAAACACAAAGAGGGAAGGAAGACAAATGGTACAAAAAATAAGCATTTGCTGTAATTGCTTATGGCAATAACAGTTGTGAAGGTCAAGATTCCCTCTGTTCTGTCAGTAAATTTGCTTTTGGGTATAGCAGAGGATTCAACAAACATCAAGACCTAGGCAGACTTTCTTAGAGACTCAGGGCAACATTTTAAAATTGGTCTGAGTTAGTTCCGTGCGGCTGGTTAACATCTGACAGAGTAGCATCTATGGAACTATATGAAACACTCTGCATATTTTCACACAATTCCTTCACAACTTGCTTATACTTTCTGTCATGTTAGCATCTATTCCACAGAACCGATCCCCTTTTTCCCCCTAAAATCTTTACAGAAATGCAAAAAAAATTAGTTTCATTAATAGTTTCATAGTGCTACAAAAGTAAAACAGAAAGAAAATGGATTACATGGAATATGTTGCTGTAGAATTCCACAAAATACCACAAAGTTTAAAACATCCCTGCACCATATTTGTAAATAAAAAATGTAAACATTTTTGGGCTAGTTGTTCAGGCTTGGCTCATAAAGCGATCAAGTTTATGGAATCATTAAAGTGGGTAGGTATGGGTCGTGATATTTTGGTCTTATTTTCAATATAAAATATTTGGATTTATTTCAGTTTATTATGGGCTTGTTCTTTTTAGCTATTTTTTTCTAGCAAGATCTGGCAACAATAAGGAGTCAAGGTTCGAAATAAGCACAAAAAGATGAACTGACAATCTAATTTAGCTGCAGTGTGTACATGGCCTTTGAGCTCTTTTATCATGACTTGTACATGTGTGCTCCTCATTGCAATGCTCTACCAGGTGACCTACCGAGTAAGCTTACTATGTTAGAAGAGCAGGACTTTGGACCACTGGGCAACAGTCCAGTTCTTCTTCTCCTTAGTCCAGGTAAGATGCCTCTGACGTTGTCTGTGGTTCAGGAGTGACTTAACAAGAGGAATACGACACCTGTAGCCAAATTCCTTGACATGTCTGTGTGTGGTGGCTCTTGATGCCTTGACCCTAGCCTCAGTCCATTCCTTGTGAAGTTCACTCAAATTCTTGAATCGCTTTTGCTTGACAATCCTCATAAGGCTGCGGTTCTCTCTGTTGGTTGTGCATCTTTTTCTTCCACACTTTTTCCTTCCACTCAACTTTCTGTTCACATGTTTGGATACAGCACTCTGTGAACAGCCAGCTTCTTTGGCAATGAATGTTTGTGGCTTACCCTCCTTGTGAAGGGTGTCATTGATTGTCTTCTGGACAACTGTCAGATCAGCAGTCTTCCCCATGATTGTGTAGCCTAGTGAACCAAACTGAGAGACCATTTTGAAGGCTCAGGAAACCTTTGCAGGTGTTTTGAGTTGATTAGCTGATTGGCATGTCACCATATTCTAATTTGTTGAGATAGTGAATTGGTGGGTTTTTGTAAAATGTGAGCCAAAATCATCACAATTAAAAGAACCAAAGACTTAAACTACTTCAGTCTGTGTGCATTGAATTTATTTAATACACGAGTTTCACAATTTGAGTTTAATTACTGAAATAAATGAACTTTTCCATGACATTCTAATTTATTGAGATGCACCTGTATATGGGGGTGGTTATGTGATGCAAACACCAAAATGTACTAGTTTACAAATCATGCATTTTGGTCAAAGTATTTTGAAGTCATCATATAGTATTGTGCAAATAACTGTTTGAAAACAAGTCTTTATTAATTACTAATCGGCCTGTAATCATTATATGAAATGAAACTTGTTGGAATGAAAGTTGTTTGTGTTTTACTGCCAAAAGTGTTCATTTCAACTTTTTGAAGATTTGCAAAAATGTAGGTAGATGCATGCTTTTTTTAAACTTGTGTTGTTACAAACTATCTTTTAAGATATCCCTATTACCATGCTATGATGTTTTTATCAAGTAAGATTTTGGGGACATTATGTCAGACAACAACATTGCATCAGGTGCACATGTTTACAAGCTCTGTGATCAGCAAAGACTATGCTTCTCTATGCATCCCTCCCACAGACAGCAGCAGGTGCCCGACATCCACCCTCCAGATGGCTGCAATATCTACACTACTTCAAACAGGATGCCACCCACCATTTGGAGAGTTTGGGAGCACCATTCTTCCCTAGGGGCTATAACAGAATGGATGGGCCTTCATTAGCTGATGCAGCCCTTTACAGTGATAATAGCGAGTTTACACGCTAAGACCAGAGATTCAGCTGTGTCTGCTTGTATTTGTGGGGGGCTGAAGTCTGTGAATTTCAAGTTCAGAGCCACATGGAGACAGAATGCGGGCAGGTCTCTTTTTGATGTTTCATGCAGTTTTTAATCACTCTCTCACTCACTGCCTATTCAAAGCAGCATGGCAGCCAGATGTTTATCCAAAATATACATGTGATAGCATCTTACCATAATGCCCTCTTAATGACAATCACATGCAAACTATTGGTTTAGTGATGCCTGCTAAGGCAAGTGTAGGCTTTCATATTGTTTATACTAAGGTTTAACCCTAAGTATTAAGATCCGCACGCATCTAATGGACAATTTAATAAGTGGAAGAAAAAAAAAACAGCTTTCAATGAAGGATGGACTCAGGTAAAACCTAGACACCATGCATAGAATCTCATAAGGTGGAATCCTTTGACTACAAATGACCTAGCAATCGAATAGCAATGTGTTATAACCACCAAGAACACTTGCATTATGTGAGCAAACACACATACCAGTCAAAAGTTTGGAGTAATTATGCATTTATTTAATCAAAAATACAGCAAAAACAGCAATACTGTGAAATTTCAGAAGCCATTACTCCAGTCTTCAGTGTCACATGATCCTTAAGAAATCATTCTAGTTCTATTATAATAATAATCACTAATATTTAGTGCTAAAGAAACATCTATCATTCAGACACTACCATTGAAATGTTTAGGGTACGTACAATTTAAATATAAATAAATAAAGAACAAGAAGAAAAGAAGAAATGTATTCAAGGACACATTCAGTTGATAAAAAATGACAGTACACATTTATAATGTTACTAAAAATATATTTCTAATAAATGTTGTTTATCAAGCACTGTTTCATAATAACAAAACCATTATTTATGACTGAGCACTAATAATAATTGAGCAGGAAATGAGCAAATTAGAATGATTTCTGAAGGATCATGTGCACTGAAGACTGAGGTAATGTTTCAGCTCAGCAGAAAAACTCAGCTTTACCACCACAGGAATAAATCACATTTTTAAAAATCAATTAAAATAGAAAACACATCCTTTAAATTATAATAATATTTCACAGTATTATTGTTTTTATGGTATTTTTTTTTATCAAACTAACGCATCCCTGGTGAGCAAAAAAAGACTTAAAAAAAAAGACTTAAAAAAAAAATTGGTAGTGTACCAAACAGGTTTAATAAGTAAAATTATGGGCACTTTGTTGTATCTTATAATGGGGATATAAAAATTGCCTGAACAAGCAAGCATTAAGTATGGGATTAAAGCAAAACCTTTTACAGGGCAAGTGTCTAATGGGTGTGTACTGGGTCCAGTGGTCTGACTTGGGTTATTATGTCCAAAAGGTTTAATTAAGTGTGATTACTGTCATGGAATTATGAGACAATACACATGACAAAGCAAATGAGACAATATCAACAAATATGCTGGATTAAGTTAAATTAAAAGATTAACTTTAACACCTAGTAATAATGCATCGCTTATGTATGACCTGGCTTTAATACTGTAGTAATCAATATACTGTAGTAGATAGAAATAGTCAATATTTATGAAGGCGACTGAGTGTAATCACAATAATCACAGCCTATTAAAACATTAATAGCATATATATAAAGGTGTGGATAATGCATCTAGATCCCTGTAATGACACAAAAGTATCCTTAATTTTAAACGTATGATCACCTGGCACTTAACTCGTTCTTTACTGTGATGGCTAGCAGCCAACACGTCCACACATTTCTATGATTTTGCAACCACAAACGGCCGCTTGTGTGTCACACCGGATGTGTAAATGTGGAGTCAGCAAAAATGCTGTTCCTTTCCTGTATTACGGGTAAAGTTTTTGGCATCCCACCCAAGGTTGGACCTTTCTATGTACTAAAACACAGAAACTATTTCAATATCTGCAGAAAATTATACAACAATAAATCAATAAAAGCAGTAACGGAGTAATAGTTCACTCAAGTATAATATTTCTGATGTAATATATTCACCCGCATCAATTTGTTCACCTTTGTGTGTTTTTCATGAAACAAAAAAGAGAATATTTAGCAAAAGGTCCTGGCTGCTCTTTTATATATTACATATTTGTCTTAAGAAGCCAACATTACACTGAATGGGTGAAAATGTTTCTTTTATGCCAAAAATCATTAGGATATTAAGTAAAGATCATGAACCATGAACATATTTTGTAAAGTTCCTACCGTAAATATATCAAAACTTATTTTTTGATTAGTAACATGCATTGCTAAGGACTTCATTTGGACAACTTTAAAGGGAATTTTCTCAATATTTAGATTTTTTTTGCACCCTCAGATTCCAGATTTTCAAATAGTTGTATCTCGGCCAAATATTGTTATATCCTAACAATACATCAATTGAAAGCTTATTTATTCAGCTTTCAGATGATGTATAAATCTCAATTGAAAAAAAACTAACCCTTGTGAATTTTGTGGTCCAGGGTCACATATAACAATAGCATGGACTGGTAGGGTTGGGTACCGAAAACCCGGTGCCGTACCTATGTAACCGGCATGTACTAGAACCGAATCAAAACGCAGATTTCGGTGCCTCTTAAATGCCTGAGTGATCGATTGAAATATTTGTCCTGGTTCTCGGAAATGGAAACTGTAAGAAGCATGGGTGCTGCTAGGCAATTTTTAGCGGGGCTATAGCGATTAGCTTCATAAACTGTACACAAATTCGTGATCGAATTTGACTTGATTCAAATGAAAACGGCGGCAGACTTCGTCTCCTCCCCATCTTTCAGTGTGCTCTTCAATCCAGCGCGAGCGGACTCAAACAGAAACAGAGGACACAAGGTGTGTGTTTATCGATAGATTGTTATAATATCTGTATCTGTGCAGTTCTTTGTCATAAATACAGTTTACAAAAGGTCACAAGGGAGCAATTGGTTTCCCATCTGATTCTACTGTAAAGTTTTCGCTGCTTTCACCCCTCATCACACCACAGCTGTTTCCTCCAGCGAAAATATAGCCCATACTTTATAAAACGATCATGTTACTATTTTTATGTGAAATTGAATATAAAACATATTACAGTGCATGTGGCATACCATACAGTCATTCACAGAACTGATTAAATACAGTGACAGACAGCATTCAGTCAATTTACTCATTTTAACTAAATATCAGAGTGACTGACAGAGATACAGTAGAAACATTATGTGTGGTTCTGTATTAAATAATGTGTTAATGTGTTATTATATTAAATAATAATGTATGTGTGTGTTTAGGGTTGGTTGTATTTTGAAGCACCACATAATTGAACTAATTGCCCCAAGGGGATTAATAAAGCTATAAACTAAACTAAATAACTTCATGGGCCAAAATCTTTACATATTTACTTGGCTCCCATGCCAACAGACTGCTCAGATCCATTGTCTTTCCAACCAATTTGACTCTTGTTTGTGAACTTCTCCTTTGACATTTTATTTTGATCCTCAGGCCCAGCCCAACCTATAATTTGGCCTTTTAAACAGCAGCCTGATTGTTTGTCGGAGTGATGGGCTTAGCTGCTCTTTTCAGTTCTTCATCGCCTGTTGCATTAAAGATCTTCAAACCAGCAATTATCTTTCTTTTTTCCCCACTTGTTTAGTTTTTTTTACTCGTCACACTCTGAATAAAAGTGATGCTAATGTCAGGGGTATCTCAGCTAAACATGAAGCAGTGGCATTCTCAAAGGTTCACGGGCTTCTGCTGAGTTTTTGCACAGATTTTGTTAGCTTTATTGCTATAAAAAGGCACAGGTGAACATTATGAATGTCAAGGGAAAGAAAAAGCAAGTCACTATTTGACGCACATTATGCCAAAGATTGTATACATTAAAGTGAGTGAGCTGGATTTTTACATATTTTAAAGAAAATAGAAGTCATACATGCCCATGCAAAAATCTTGCAAAGGTTTGTGGGTGTTTTTGCATGTTTCTTTGCATGTTGCTTGGATGTTCTCTCCTAATTGCTATGACATTCTGGTCCTTCCCTACTTCCCTAAATTTACTAACTCACACACACACAAATATTCATTATATACGTATATAAATATATAAGATAGATAATGTTAGATAATATAGATAAAGCTAGAAAAAAAGCTATCAAAGCAAGAAACCTTGGAGTTGTGATTGATGATAAGCTGAATTTCTCAGACCACATTGCTAAAACTGCCCGGTCCTGCAGATTTGCTTTATACAACATTAGGAAGATCAGGCCCTTTCTTTCAGAACATGCAACAC